>NW_026068071.1:1753727-1757546 GCF_014885135.2 Alexandromys fortis
TTTATTAAAAATTTCCACCTCCTCCCATTTCCCTCCCCTCCCCCCACTCCTCTCCCCCTCCCTCTCCAGTCCAAAGAACAATCAGGGTTTCCTGCCCTGTGGGAAGTCCAAAGTCCTCCCCGCTCCATCCAGGTCTAGGAAGGTGAGCATCCAAACAGACAAGGTTCCCACAAAGCCAGTACATGCAGTAGAATCAAAGCCCAGTGCCATTGTCTGTAGTGATAGGAGTGGGGAGGCTGTGTCCCCGGCATCCGGCCACCCACATGGCTAGCTTATGCCCTGAAATAATTACACGGAAACTCTATTCTTTTAAACACTGCCTGGCCCATTATCTGTAGCCTCTTATTGGCTAGCTCTTACATATTAATCTAACCCATTTCTAATATTCTGTGTAGCCCATGAGGTGGCTTACCAGAGAAGATCTTAACCTGCATCTGCCTGGAGTGGGAGAATCATGGCGACTCCCTGACTCAGCTTCTTTCTCCCAGCATTCTTTTCTGTTTACCCCACCCACCTAAGGGTTGGCCTATCAAGGGGCCTAGGCAGTTTTTTTATTACTAAGAAATCACTCCCACATCAATGTCCTTGGCTTCTCAGTCAGCCCTCATTGTCAGCCACATTCAAAGAGTCCGGTTTGATCACATGCTCATCAGTCCCAGTCCAGCTGGCCTTGGTGAATTCCCATTAGATCTGCCCCACCGTCTCAGTGAGTGGGCACATCCCTCGTGGTCCTGACTTCCTTGCTCATGCTCTCCCCCCTTCTGCTCCTCATTTGGACCTTGGGAGCTCAGTCCAGTGCTCCAATGTGTGTTTCTGTCTCTATCTCCATCCATCACCAGATGAAGGTTCTATGGTGACATGGAAGATATTCATCAGTGTGGCTAATAGGATAAGGCTAGTTCAGGCGCCCTCTCCTCAGCTGCCCAAGGAACAAGCTGGGGACATCTCCTTGGACACCTGGACACTCCTTGGACCACTGTACATCAGATTTCAATTTTTCAATTGAGTTTGTGCCCAGATAAGCATTAGCATTTTCCTGTTCTTCTTCTTCTTCTTCCTCCTCCTCCTCCTCCTTCTCCATTTCCTACACTTCTTTAGACACACCTCACTCTTCGTCCCAGGCCAGCTTTGAAATTACTATGTAGCTCAGTTGGCCTCAAATTAATCATGTCTTATCTTCCCAGTACTTAGGACTACAGATTTGAGTCACGACACCTAGCTCTAATTAAATAAAACCTTAAACTGCTTAGAATCACAGGCTAAAGTTCTCATTTACCCTATTATATTGTTTTACAATAAGTTCTCTTTGTGGCCCAATTTGAAAAAGCTTGGTAAATGTTGAATACCTACCTAACACAAAAAACACAACAGGCATGCACATATGGCTATGGCCATATGCCTATATTTAAATATTAAATATTGAAATTTCTATAGATGTTTAAGTGAAGATGCTTTTAAATGATGGCAACATATTTTTCTCTTCTGTGAATCTTTAATGGGAAAACCTTATTTCAACACTTGCCAACTAGATCTTTCATTCAATGTCATTAGCTGAAATGTTTGCATTGAAATGTTTGTGTATTTTAATGTTGCTATGAACAAGAAGACTTTAATTGAAATTATTCCATGAAATCGCCCATGTTCTCTGTGAATGTAGAATACATAGCAAAGGACAAAGGAGATATTTTCTTTGAATTGATCAAAACATGCAGTTTTCCTTTCTCAGTAGGGAACAAGTAGGGTTGGTCTTTGTTGTGTTGTTTGTTTTGTTTTTGTTCTTTCCATAGCCCTTCCTCTTCTGTTCTGATACAATGAAAGCAATTGGCTTCACGATGGGTTACAGAACATTATAATTCATAATCACGTCGGTAATGCAGTTGATAATCCATGAACAGTATTACTTTTCTAGTCACACATTCACGTTTCCAATAGTCCTTGTTTTCACCTCATTTGTAAAAATATCTTTGACTTCAGTGTCTACTCTTGGCTTTCTAGAGAAACAATTTTAGTTCTTCAAGATTTGAACAAATGGACTATGATGCTTTCTCCAGTTGCACCACTGCAAATGGATTCCTTTTACCCCCCTCCCCAGTAGTCTAGCTGTTTATCCATTAAAATCACTGATAACATCCCCTTGTGTTCATGTCTTGTCTGTCACTGATTGGAACCCACTAAGGTCTGAGACAGTACAGCCCATATTCGTTAACTTGAGTCTAGCTTTTATTTAGGTTAATGTCACCCGCTGTGGAACTGTTTTCCTATTACACACTGCAAATATGAACCAGCACAGTCTTTAAATCAAGAGCTGTCAAACTAACATGAGAAAACAAGCCCCAGCACTGTCTCCGAGAAGCTTTGTTCTCTGACCTGGATTCCCCAGATGGGTAATGTGGTTGAAATATAGAAAAGCTAGCATTCCCATGAAGTGATGCAGTGAACACGGCACTGTAGACAATGAGTGCAGACCCCAAATATAGATGGTAGAAGATTAACATCTGCTTTTCTGTGTGATATCCCCCACAGCTGTTTAGAGAATCATAAATTGCTCTGTCAAAAGCTTGTTTACAAAAGCCTAGCCAATTTCAAAATGAAGCTGCCTTTGAGTCGTCCCTGTTTCATGTTAGTGTTTGAAAAATAAATCCGAGTGGTTGAGACATAAATGCACCAACTCAAAAGCAAATGGCATGAAAACCAAGTAAAATCAAAAGATCTTCCAAAATTTAACTTATTGTACTGAATGAAAAATGCATGATTACAATTTTTGATCTTTAATTAGTATTATTAAGAGAGGAGAACATTTAAACAGCTGCAATATGGATTTTGTGTACCATGTGACACTATGGTACATAACATAATGTCACCAATAGATGACGTGATGGAATCATGTCTTATTCAAAGAGAAATGGGAAGCAGTGATAAAGGTGCATCTATAGGTAGAAGCAATGGTTTTCAAAGTGTAATTCCTGAAAGAGCAGCATCTGTATCACTTGCAAATACATTTAAAATGTTTGGTTCATTTGAGAAACCTATTGAATCAGAAATCCTGGGATAGGTCTTCCATTTTAAAAAGCCCTCTAGGGAATCGGGATGCACATTCCTATTTGAGAATTGCTTCAATATGAGTAAATGGATGAACAGGTGAATAGGTGAGAGAGTGGGGGAAAGGATAGATGGTCAGGTAGAGGTGTGTATGTGGGAACAATGTTATATATATATATATATATGCAGCTAGATAGATATTTGGAATTGTTATTGCAGGATTTTTGTAGAGGAGCAAATTACTTTGTGAACTTATTGTATGATTAGATAAAACCTATTATTTTTCTCTAGGGAACTTAGACCATGAAACCCAGTATAAACAAGTTCAACAGAACCACTTATATATGGGCTGCCAATACATGCTTCAGCATTGTCAGGGCATAAATTTCATTCATTCATTTCAGTGACTTTAATGACTTATAAACTGAGAAGACAGGCTTAGAATTTGTTTGCTATCTGCCTCCCAATTAAGCTCATCTAAAGTGTTTGCCCATCAAGTTGCTACTGGGACAGTTTCTGGTACCAAAAGACTGGTCACTTCACTTAGCTTTGTCCCCACTAGTGATGCTGTTCTCTGTCCTTGTTCCATCTGTTGATAGGTCTGGTGGTTTTGATGACTGCATATATATGATTCTTACTGTTTGGTTCATGCTGTCTGAATGTCTTGGTGTTGGTTTCTCCCACCCCTTCATTGTTCATTTCTTTTCTTTTTAATTTTTTAAATTATTTTATTTTTTTATTTTTTATTTTTTATTTATTAACGATTTCTGTCTCTTCCCC
>NW_026068071.1:1757997-1795275 GCF_014885135.2 Alexandromys fortis
GATTCCAGTCCGTTGCTTATTTCTTAAAATATTTATTTATTTATTTATTTATTTATTTATTTATTTATTTATTTATTATGTACACACTGTTCTGCCTGTTTGTATGCCTGCATGACAAAAGAGGGCACCTGATTTCCCTGTAGATGGTTGTGAGCCAGCATGTCATTGCCGGTAATTGAACTTGGGCCCTCTGGAAGAGTAGCCAGTACTCTTAGTCTCTGGGCCATCTCTCCAGCCCCTTAATGTTCACTTTTAAGCATGCATAATTTACTTTCAGCCTACCACTCATACAGCACTATTTATAATGGCGATGAATAAGACATTGCTAAATACCTAATGTGAGGCACATTTAAATACAGCGTAGTATAGTTCATCGCATAGTAATATATTATTTGAAAAAATTCAAAAGTCAAGAAAATATTCAACTTGATTCTGAGAATAAGGCTTGATGTCACTCATTTTGCTTGCATGACTCTTACAATAACCAAAGACAGTACAAATTAAGAACTAGAAAATGTTAAGAACTATAAAATAAATGGATTATAAATTACTTTCTCCATTTTCACACTGCATCCTGAACTTACTTTTTTACCTGTTATGATGGCTTTCTTTTAATCAGTTTTCACATTTAAAGCAATACTTTTTTGGTGATAAAATGAAATGGTGGCTTTCCCCTTTGGAGGGTGAACAAGCCTGCTGCACGCAGATGATTGACATTAAACTATGGAGCATTCCTATTTAGGGATGAGGGACTGTTAAGAGTTTATAGCTTTAAGGAAATGTTTCTCTTTATTTTAACCCAAGATTATGGTAATTTATTGTGTTCAGGAAATGTTTAAGGGTGGATAGTGGCAGTTTCCTTAGCATTTAGAGGCATGAGGCTTGAAGCTTTTTTGAAGACCTCTTTGTTTTTTGAAGATAAACATAGTCAGTGTCTTTTTTTCCCATACATTTCCTTCTAGCTCTAAAATTCTGAATATTCTAAACGAGTGTTGATCAATAATTATCAAATGAAAAAGAACTACGATTTTGATCTCTCTCATGTAAAACTTTCCTTAATTTGGTCTTGAGAGGCCCCTGGCATTAGGACCAGGATCCTGTTTGCATGAGCTAGCTTGTTAGAGCCCATTCCTCATGGGAGCCCTTACCTGTTGAGAGGAGTGGACGGGGAGTAAAATGGGGAAGGTGATGGGGACGGGAGGAGGGGTGCAGGGGGAGAACTGTGGATGGAATGTCAAATGAAATTAAAAACAAAGGAACAAGCAAAAACAGATGGTGTGCCTCAATTATATCTCTCTAAGATGTGAAATGCTCAAATGCTGTGGGGTGTGGTGATATGCCCTGGGTCACCTTGAAGCTGCTGACTGATAATAACAAAAATAAAAATGAAACTCGCTTAATTAGGGATTTGGTGGCTTATGTTTTTGAAAACACATAGCTTTTCCCATTTTTCCCACGTTTTACAATGTTCTTCTAAGTGTTGTTCCTAGGCTAGTAGCAGGAGAAGGTAAGGCAATTCGAACATAAATGTGCCAATGTCCTGATCAGCAATTGCGCACTGTGGGGATTCTTACATGGGATAACTAGCAAATATTGGAAGATACTTTTTCATTTCCTAATTAATGGAGATGTTAATATAATCTGGTATTTGAGTACAGAAGTCCTTGTAAACCTTCTACAAGTTTTAGGAGAACTCTCAAATTACAAATGTACATAGTGGTGAGGTTGGAGAATACTGGTAGAGAGAAAGAAATGTGTCGTTTTCTGTATTTATTGCTTAAGTTTAAGGAAACATTTTCTAGAAACCTCTAACCATGATTTCCCTGTGAACTGGCGGCTCCAAGTGAGTCAAGGGAGGTCTGATGGCATTAAGCCTGGGTTTGAGGATTAGTTGTGGGCAGAAGAGGCAATATTTCCAAGATTAGCTTACTAAGTTCCCAAATGCCTGGGGTGTAGCTACTCTATACTCTGTCAACAAGAACAGCAAATAACCATTTTATACTCATACTACTTTCTTTATGAGAGAGAAAGGAGAATTCAGGAATCATTAACAGTATTTTGAACCGCTGAAGAATAAACACTCTCTTGATTAGCATTTTAAGTCCTTCCTGTGGGATTTTTGAGTAGCCCCTCTGCTCCTGTATTTTTCTGTTTTGTCTGACTCAAGACTTTCACAGATTAAAAAAAAATGTTGACTCATGGGCCTATTAACAATCAGATTTTTTTACAATCATATTCAAACAGGCAAAATGGCAACTTTTAAATAAAGCATTAATCAAGCTTCTCTATATTGACTTACTTGATAATTATATTACTAATTGGGGTGAGAAATAGTATTAGCTTGGAACAGGATGAAACAAAGAACCAGGCCAAAAAAGGTCAGATGTAGGTATGGCTTGAAGGTAGCACAATGGAATTTATTGACAGATTGCCTATGAACATGATATAGGGACGTGATGACATGGAAACCAAGTTTGAAGACACTGGAAGGTTTGAGTTGCCACTGCATAAAGTAAAGGAAAGGAGATCCAAGAACATGAAGAAAAGCTGACACTGGATTACATTCGGGGGCTTGAAGTCAGGAGAGCAGAGGGAGAACGAGTGGCAGTGAGTGGGTATTCAGAAAGCCAAGTGATGGCAAGGTTTTAAAGGGAGTGGGCAATGACCAGCATCTGTATGAGTGGGTAGGTGAAAGTATGCCTCAGTTGGCCAGATACAGACCTGGATAATCCATAATTGCCAATCAATATAATTATCAACAGCACTCCTCACATTCTTTGAAGAGTTCTGGTCTGCATAAATCATGTAGTTACCCTGCTGCTCTGCCAAGTAGGTGGCAGCTTGAGGTTTACGTGGATTTTGTAATGTGGAGGTTGTTGGGTACCCTTAGTAAGGTGAGTGATAGGGTTGAGGGTGTAGCTTAGTGGTAAAGAGTTTGTCCATATGCATGAGGCCAAAAGTTCAGTCCCCATTACTGGCTAAAAGAAAAACAAAAGTTGAGGCAGAAGAATCATTGAAGTTTGAAGTGAGCTCAAGAAATGGGCATTAAGGAAGACTGGACATGGAAGATTGTGTGTGTGTGTGTGTGTGCGTGTGTGTGTGTGTGTGTGTGTGTGTGTGAAACTTTTTAAAAGGATTTTTACTGTGAGATGGTGGCACTGAAAGTATCAGCAAGAACTTTTGTATGATGGGACATATCACAGCGTAGGCTGATGAGCCAGATCCATTTGAAGTGAGACTATGGATGGTGCATAAGACAATAACTGGATTGATTTCCCTGAGTAAACAAAATGGAATATAAGGCATAGTGAGCTCAATATCTAATATTCAGCATGCTGTTCTATGTTAAATAAGGAGAGAAAGAGAAAAATTCCCAGCTAGAAGATAAACAGGGAACTTCACAGTTGGAAAGAAAAGAAAGGTAAGATGAAAATCCACAGAATATGGAAATTCTGTTTGACTGGAATGTAGGGTTTCCTGGAGGAAGAGCATGAAATGGAGTTTGAATGGTGTTTTGGGTTCAGGCCATAGCAAGGCTACAATATTCTACTGAAGCCCTTATTTGACCTGCCAAGTGCTGGACAGTTATGGAAGGTACTTGAAGGCAGGAACATCATAACAAACAATAGGAACTTGTTTTAGAGGCTCATGGTGAAAATTCTGTAGGTGCTAGGGGGCATGAGGGTATGTATGGAAGAGATGGAAACATCATAAGTTCTCATCAGATCTCTTTGTTATTTGGACAGGAGCTTGGCTAAGTGATACATTTATTTACCTGACTCCAAAGAGATGGCTACTTGTTTTCTTGTTTCTTTTATTTTAACTTAAGGTCTTCTGTCATATTCAGGAATAGGGATTATTTCCCTAAAAGGGAAAACAAAAACAAAACAGTGCTTTTTTATCAATCTGGGAAGATTCTTCCTGTCTTCACTTTTTTAAATATTTATTTATTTATTTATTTATTTTTTTATTCATTTATTAAAGATTTCTGTCTCTTCCCCACCACCGCCTCCCATTTCCCTCCCCCGGTTCCCTGCCCTGTGGGAAGTCCAAGGACCACCCACCTCCATCCAGGTCTAGTAAGGTGAGCATCCATACTGCCTAGGCTCCCACAAAGCCAATATGTGCAGTAGGATCAAAAACCCATTGCCATTGTTCTTAAGTTCTCAGTAGTCCTGGTCTCGCTGAACATAGCGGACAAGGAGGACTACTGTCTTCACTTTTAATTGATATAACTGCTTACCTGCATATCAAATCATAGTATGTGTCAATTTCACTGTTGCTTATATTTTAAAATCTATTAATAATGTATATTCTTTGCTATTAGATAGTATTCCTGCACGTGCACCATGAACACTTAAAAGTGATGACCAATTTGGAATCCTAAAAATTACTTGTTGCCAAATCATCTCAAAACCAAAATTGTAAAAATATTTGAAGAGAGAAGTAATGGACTTCTGAAGTAAGCTCAGCAATGCAGATCTTTGCCCCATTGATTGAGTCTGATGCTGTATCTACCCCTGGAGAACCTTATAGCGCCCCTCACCAAAATATTCTTCTCTTCGTTCAGTTGATTCCCAAAATTCTCAGCACTTACTCTTTGCAAAGCAAGGTGTTATAAGGTAGAAATAAAACGAGGCGAGAATCTTTTCCACTGTGAAGCTTCCAAACAATTGGGAAAGCAATAAACAAATGCACAATCATAAAAAGCAATTATAAGTTGAGATAAGTGCTAGGAAGAAGTGATCAGAAGGTTGGGATCGAGAAGCCAGGGAGCATTGACTTCAGACCGGGGAGGTCAGGGATGCTTTCTTGAGCAAATGAGATTTAAGCAGAGACCTAATGAAGGAGGAGCCAGCCATGGGAAAATGCCCCCTGGAAGAGCAGCTCAGGCACAGGAAACAGGACAAGAGGAAATCCCTAAGCAGGCCAGAGCTTGCCTTGGCCCTACTGTTTGGAGAATAAGGGGAAGACGAGCAGGAGAGGAACGGTTGAAAAAGCAGGCCAGATGTTTTCGTCCAGGAGGTTCTGTATAGATGAATTTTGTTCTAAGGACAATGAGAACCCATTGACTCTTTCCTTTCTTGTCAGTTTTTGGTTATAAAATGGCATATTCCTTTATGTGATAGTGGGACACAACTCTAAACCCAGATGAACAGGGTGTGAATGATGTTCGAGTGATCTTCAATATGTACCAATCATGCTTTGCTTAGTTACTCACCTATAAAATGGAAGTGTACCTGTTAGTTATGTGGTTTAGTGTATTTAATATGCACACAACACATTATGTGTATATCATAAGAGGAAGACTTGTCTTTGAGACCATTCTGATTTCTCCTATGAAAACTTAGCTAAGCAAGAGCAAGAGTGGATTGTTAAGTTGACTTAATGGAGGCTAGAGCTGGGGTGATGGGTGATGGTAAAAGAGGAGCGACAGAGAGGAGTGCCAGGTTCCTGAACTGTTTTAGAGAGAGAGTCGATAGAACTCTACAATAGAGGAAATGTGGGGCGCAAGTTCAAGAAAAAGAATAAAGAAGTACAGTTTAGTATCTGGCTGACCAAACTCAGTGGAAAACATCATTCTCCTTTTACTTTCAGTGATCATCATAATCATCAAGGATAACAGTGAAAAATGCTTTATCAACAATCAACACGTCTCAAGATGTGGGAGGGTGGGGTACAAAGAAATTTGCCAGAAAGAAAAGTGATGATTTTGATACTGGATAAGTGAAGTTTGATATGACCTGAGATGGCAGGTGAGAGGGTCAAAAAGGCATTTGGATAGACAACTCCGTAGAAAAATCAGAGACGATTGGCTTAGAGATGATAATATTAGAGAGTCATGAACTTTGCAATGGAATTCATCATCACGTTCTTTTTTATATAACGGCTTGGGATGTTACAATAATATTTTTTATCTCTTTTGGTTTAATCTTTTCTTCTGAGTTCAAGACCTGCTTCCTAACAACCTAAGTATCAATGGAATTTCCAGCTAGTTCTCCACAAGGTAAAATAAAATACTCTATCAACAGTTTTGGCTTTGAAGTGAACTCTATCGAACCTGATGGATCGATGTCTGTGGTGTCTATGGAACACCATCTCCTAATCAAAGTTCAAAGAAGCTCTGCTCAGGTTATGCTTTGAAATCAACAGAATTTCATTAATTCAGATGGATAAAGAAAATTGTTTATTGATGGTGTTCAAATGGACTTTTAAACAATATTTTTCCAGTCCCACACAGTTAGTGGCATAAGGTCTTGAGAAAGCATGAAGCATTTTTATCAGTTTCAAATTTCACAAAGCTTGCCAAACCCAGCTCATTTTCCATAGAAATTTGCAAACCCCAAGCCCAGGCCAAATTTCAGAGGCGCTGAATGTATGCCAATGAATAAGATTGCTAAACTCTTTGATTTTCCCCTATTTTTCCCTTAAAAAGTAAGAAGCATGTGCCTCAGAGTTTGTTCAGCATCTATTATACAGCTCTCTGGCTTGCTTGAGAAGAAGCCTGTATGGTTGCTTCAGTAAAAAACAAGGACACAGAGGGACTCCGTTGGAAACATTGTTTGATAGCCTTCCTCAGGGAAAACCTACTTCTCACACCAACCAATATCTTTTAGAATGCAATAGCATCATCTTTTTAAAAAGTCAGATAATATCAAGTAATTTTATGTTGGAAACATTTAAGACAAATCCAGAAGAGGTGAAAGCTATGTATTAGTGCTATTGCATGAACAAAGTAAGTGCCAGAAGCTTTGCCTTGTAGTTAACTGAAGTGACTAGCAGAACACACTATTTTAAACAAAATCTTAAGTGCAAGGTAGAATGCACATAGTGGCACTAATAAACTCGTATTTATAGGCAGTGATCCTGCGTGCCCAAGAATCTTTTGAAGAGATGAAGAATAAAAAGCAAACCAATAATAGTAATAAACATAGTGTAATTAATATAATTTTAGTAAGTGTGTCATAAATTCAACTGCATTTGTTCCAGTGGATGTTCGATAACAACGGCAGGGCCTTTCTGAGTTCAGTGACCACTCTCTTCATTGTCACCTCTTGCTAGTTTCTTTTCTACTTATAATGTGAAAATAGACATTGGCCTCTGGAGGCAATGTTCTAACTTTTAAAGAATACTTGAAAGAATAGATTCTTGGGGTTTGTGAGATAGCTCTGCTGATAAAGTTGCTTGCTGCCAAGCCCGACGATCTGAGTTGGAGCCAAGGGACCCATGTAGTGGGAGGAGAGAACTGACTTCCATAAGGAGTCCTCTGACCTACATGCGCTCGCACATGTCTGTGCGCTTGCACGTGCACATGCACGATAAGTAAATTTAAACAATTTTTAATTAGATTCTTTCCCTTCTAATAAATAAATACACTGTAAAGGGCAACAATGAGGTGCTAAATTTCAATTATGAGGAATACACTGAGCTCTTCTGCTGGCACTAAGTGGCATTTATTCACAGATTAAGTGGAATTCAAGAACAATTGTATGTTCTGAAGGGCTGTCATAGAGGAGGCCATGAGCAAGCAGAGATGGGAGCTGCTAGCAGGTCAGTGTTGGAGGCCTTAGGGAGGATCATGACTGTACCCTGGTGCTGGAGCAGAATCCTTACTCTCAGCGACTGAGAAGAAGGTCCCCAATCCTACTTCTAGAAGACAGTGGTCCTAGTTCTAGTCGCAAATAGAAGCCTGATTACATTGCGGTCCTTAAATTGGCAGGAGTAATGGAAAATTCAGAAGGGCCTTCCATCATTAGGCAAGGATTCTTGTCAGGGGATAAAAATCAGCATTTCATTCTCTCTTTAATGAAGCAGATTTATCTAAATAAAATTCACCTATCATATAATTTGCCCATTTAAACTGAATAACTCAATGATATCTCCGCGCAGCCACTCCGCACTCTGTTGTAGAACCATTTCATCCCTCCAAAAATAGCGTTGCCTCCCTTCATCATCACTGTCTTCTGCTCATCCCCTGAATCCCTGGAAACCACCGACCTGTCACTCTAAACTGCCTGCTTTGAACATTTCTTGGAAATGGCATTACACAATCTGGTCTTTTGGGCTGGCTACTTTTCAGTCAGCATCATGTTGTCTGTTCACGCACCTGCACATTTGGATACAAATTTACACTCTCCGTTCTGTTGAGTCATAGAACTCTGCCCTAACATTTTGAGAAACCACCAAACTGTTTGCCAAAGCATTTTCCATTCGCACTACACAGTGCAGTCTAAGGCTATCGAATCCTCACCCACAGTCCTGTAAGTTATCTCACTGTGTGATGCTTATCCCCCAAGGTTTTGATTTGCAGATCCCTGATAGCTGGTGATACTGAACACCTCTTCCTAAGTTTGTTGGCTACTCGTGCATTTGTACAGTTCAGATCCTTCACCCATTTTTCTTGAGCACTTTTCTTTTTATCATTGAGTTGGAAGAGTGATTTGATATATTCTGTATATCTGCCCCTTACCAGGAATGTGTGTGAGCATTTCTTCTAGATAGTTTGTCCCTCGTCCGACATTCATATTGCATTTCCAGTGTTTCCTCTAAACAGGCAGATGCCGATAAAATCACTGATCTCAAGATTTTAACTTTTAAATATTGTTCCCTAAGAGAGCACTCTGCTTCTCTTGACTTGGTATTCCTAGGAAGGCCTTTCAGAGCAGAGAGATCCCCAGGGTTTCTGACTCAGAGAATCACGGTGACCCAAGGCCTTCTCCCTCCCAGGGCCTCTTGTCATGCATTCCAGCTGGGGAGACTGGCTGGCTGGCTCCTTAGGAGCTCTCTGTGGGGTGTTTGAAGGGGGGGATCAGTTGTATCTGAAGCTGCTCTTGCTACTGAGATGTAAGGGCCCCAGAGAGGTATGATATCATATGTGTGTTTCAGAATATGTGTGTTGTACCGCTTGTGAGAAGCAGACTAAGACAGAGCCAGCATGATACAGAAAGCTTCAGAAATGAATGACCCCATAGAAGGAAGGGGAGGAAGGGGAAACCGTGGGAAAGGAGAGATGCAGTCATACTGGATGAGTTGTTTTCACTCAGTTCACTCCATCCTGTGTTTGCATCTTCTTTGGATGGCCGTTAAGATGTCTCTCCTCCTGTTACTCTGGAACATCTACATCAGTGATATAGATATGAATAATTCGCATTGGTATGGATTTTGCTTTATGGATATAAATTTAAGGTCAATCTTGTTATATGTATATTTCTGATCTTGATTAAGGGATTGTGATGGTGTAGCTCATTTAAATCTGTAATGTATAATTAAGAAATACAGGTTAATAGATAATCATCTATAGTAGTCAAGTTTGTAGTCATGAGATAATGGGCTAGGCAGTGACTAAATTAATACAATTTCTGTGTGGTTATTTCACATGTAAGCTAGCCGGGCGGGATGGAACAAGGGGCCCCCCTCCCTGCAACACATCAGTGGTTCTCAACCTTCATAATGCTGCGACTTTTAATATGGTTCTTCATTTGGAGGTGACCCCAATCATAAAATTATTTTTGTTGCTACTTCATAACTGTAATTTTGTTACTTTTACAAATATAACGTAGATATCTGATATGCAATTCTGTGAAAAGATCATTTGCCCCACCTCCACCAAAAGGGGTCGCAACCCGCAGGTTGAGAACTGCTGCACTTAAAGAAGGCTTTGGGCCCTCAAGCCAGGCTAACTGAAATGAAATGTCATTGCTGAAACCATTCATATTTTTGTTGCGAACTAGAAGCACATCTTAAGAAGGATCCACTACCTCTCTTCTGAGTTATTTCTTCAACATTTGAAACTTGACTTTCAAATACACATGGCTTAATAATGTGAGTGCCCATGTGATCTTCTAGCTTAACATTATTTTTGTCACAACTAAGGAAACAAGAGTCCCAGTGGATAAGACTTCGGCAGTGTCACCCGAATGGTCCATAACAGATGTGACATCATGTATCATTGCTGCCGAGACATTTTTGAGCTTCATTCTTTGAGTACTATATATAATGATAACAGGCAACAAGAGAGGGTGTTGCCATAGATGCTGTTGACTTTGAGACATTATGAACTTTCATTATATACTGGTGCAGAACCCCAAAATGATGCATGCCACCTTCCTTATGGCTACCCCATTGAAGGAAAGCAGTGGTTGATTGATAAAACAGCATAAGCTGTTTACAGATGACAAAGGCAGCCTTGGCAATATACCTTACTAGGCCTCATTATTTCCATATGTCTTATTCTTCTTACATCAGAGAAAATCTCTAAAATTCCTATTTTCTTAGTTTTGAATGTTACCAAAATGTTCACAAAGCTAAGCTTCTTGCTGTTATCCCATATCCATATGTGAAAATTTCTTTGAGTCTCCCCTGAAGTACCAGTAAGTATTAGTTTGGTGATTTTTTTCATACCATCTTGGTGACGTCACAAACTTTTCTAAACGTTGGCTATGTAAGACATCAAACATTGTAAGCATTTCGATTCGTTTCTATAGAGTTCCCTTTCTCGATCACTTGCATAGGCCACTATACTATATACATACTTTAAACATGTACAAAAAGATTATTACATAAGTTGTTTCTGAAGAAAATTTACTGCTCTTAAATTCTGATCTTATGCAATTTGTTGAATGTTTCCAAAGGGAAGGTTTGCTATTGTGTTTCTGATTACTGATAATAACAGCCATCAACTAAATCAACTTGTCCATTTAGTTTCTTGCTTAACTATTATTATTCATTCAGAACACGTGTTTTCTACCTGAATGAGCCACAAAGGCAGAAAATGTTTTTCTCTCTCAACCATTTCTGTAAATCTTGTGGACAGAAACTGCACCTTTTAGCAGCGATGTTTTAAAAGTATTTGAAAACTGGGTGCTGTCTTTTAAGAAAAGGAAATAGATTTTGAAGTTTTCTGTTGTACCTATTTTTGGATGTGAAAAATCATTTGTAGAAACCAAGCTGAGGCCAAGTTCCTCATCACAGGCCGAAAATGGGATTTTGTAAACCTGTAGAGACTGGATTTGTTATTGCATGCAGCTGTGCAAATTTGCAAACATTTCCTTCTTTCCTTCTCCAGTCAAAACCCAGTAGAAGGAGCCAGTTTGGACTGTTGCCTCAGTAACTAACATTTGTGGAAGCTGCAAAACAGGAAGCAAAGTCTAAGCCTCTCTCTCTTTCTGTGTGTGTGTGTGTGTGTGCATGCACACATGTACATGTTTTCATTAGATCGTTGAACTTTTTCATCTATTTTAATCTAGGCACTTAAATTCCAGGTAGAGAGAGAATATATAAACTAATTAGTTATGATTAAATATCATGCTAGGGACATTTAAATGGTATTTTCATTATAGTCATCCTAGTGAATTTCAGAGAATCATTTAAAGGCCTCTAAATATGTGTTGCATGTGCCTGCAGAAGGAAGCCTGAGAAGGGGAAAGAAAACATTTTTAAAATGGCATATAAGGATTCCACACTAGAGCTTTCTCAGAACTAACCAATGAAAGACAGTTCCTTCTGTTTCCTCTGAGAACTGTTCTTGCATTTGTTTCAGTTTAACCACTGGAATCAAAAGAGACAGGAGCCTGTCCAGAACTCAAGATACTCCCAAAAGTGAAATTAACACCCTCTACTCATTTCAGTGTACCATGTATCAGGAGAGCATCCATCATTGTACATCAGCTTACGTGATCTTTTCTAAAGGCCATCTCTCACTCATCCAAGGGAGATTTAGTTCTCTGCTGAGAGGTTTTCCCAAGATGTGTTGTGAACAGTACTATATCAAACAAATTCTGTGGTCTTCCCGATAGATGATAAGCTTCTTTGGGTAGACATAGCAAAATGCTTAGAAATTGTTCACTATGCACACTTGGTAAATTTATAGCCCTGATATCTCGAGGGTGGGGAGTGGAAAGTGATGTTGGTATTGGAATATTATTCTTTTAAAGTGGGTGTGTGTGTAGACAAACACAGGACAGACAAACACGGGCGAAAGGAGGAGACACAGACACGCGGCTCCCACGTGGGTGCACTTTAATGGGGGGGAGGGGGGCACGATAAGGGACAGGTGTGCAAGATACACAAGGGTAAAGGGCAAGAGAGAGCGAGACCTCGTGGAAGCTCGCTTTTTAACGAGAAGCGCAAGGGTATCTGGGAGAAATGACCTGCACCTGTGCGCGCCCGCGCACGCAGGTATCCGTAATCCAGGAGGAATCTGGGAGCTGTAGTTTCCAAAAGGAACAACAGTACACATTATAAAACATCTAGAATATCAGGTAGGAAGTGGTGGGTATCATAAAGGATCACAGTGGCAATAATGTCAAAAATTACAGATCTATACATATGAAACAGGCTCCACATTGGAGCCTGCTGCATAGAAAACTTTTATGATATATAAAAAAATTGCAGTCAATTAATTCTACTTCCAACTGTGCAGCATTCCCTTTGTGTTGTACAGTCAAGAGACCCCATTTGTGAATATAAGAATTCTACCTGGGGTCTGGGGAGATGGCTCGGTTTATCAAATGCTTCCCAGGCACCATTAGAGTCTCAATTCAGATACCCAACACCAACATAGAAAGGCATGAGAGTGGGTATCTGAAATCTGGAGCACTGGGGAGGTGGAGACAGGTGGATCATTGGAGCTTGTTGGCCAGCTAGTCTTTAAGAATTGGTGTGCTTCCAGTTCAGTGAGAAACCTTGTCTCAAAGACAAACAATGTGGAAAGCGGTAAATAAAGACATCAATTTCTGGCTTGCAGATGCTTGAATACACACACACGCATATAAATGTGTAAGCATTCAAGCATGTACATGCAGCAGACACAAACACCCACTCACACACACCTCCCCTGAAAACCTACAAATGACTGCATCCCGCAGGGATTGAATTTAGAGGCTATTTATGGCTGTTAGCTTGGTGTTTTGTGGTACTCCTAATAGTGGGAATGGGTATGTCTCTGACTCTTTTGTCTGCCTTTGGGCCTATTTTCCTCCTATTGGGTTGCCTTGTCTAGTCCAGATATGAGGGCATTTTCCTTGCCTCATTGTATCTTGTTTTGTTGTGTTGGTTGTTGTCTCTTAGAGGCCAGCTTATTTCTGAAGAGAAGTGGAGGGAGGTGGAAAGAATCATGGCTGGGGGGAGAGGGGAGGTTGGCGAGGGAGCAGCAAGAGAGGAGTGGAGTGAGGAATCTGTGGTCAGGATGGGTTGTATGAGAGAAGAATCTATGTTCTTTTCTATTTTCTTTTATTTTTTAGACAAAGTTTTTTATTTTAAATACCAATCCCAGTTCTCTCTCCCTCCCCTCCTTCTGCTCCCCCCAATATCTCCCCACCCCACACCTCATCCATTCCTCAGAGAGGTGAGGCTTCCCAAGGGGAGTCAACAAAGTCTGTCACATCACACTGAGGCGGGATCAAGGCCCTCCCTCTGTGTCTAGACTGAGCTAGGTGTCCTTCCACAGGGAATGGGCTCCAAAAAGTCAGTTCATGCACTAGGGATAAATACTGGTTCCACGGCCAGTGACCACATGAACTGTCCAAGCCACACAACTGTCACCCACATTCAGAGGGCATAGTTCAGTGCTATGCAGTTTCCCCAGCTGTCAGTCTGGGGTCAGTGAGCTCCCTCTGGCTCGGGTCAACTGTTTCCCCATCATGTTCTTGACTCCTTTGCTCATATTATTACTCCTCCCTCTCTACGACTGGATTCTGGGAGCTCAGCCCAGTGCTTAGCTGTGTATCTCTGCATCTGCTTCCATCAGTTGCTGGATGAAGGTTCTATGATGACAATTAAGGTAGTCGTCAATCTGATTACAGGGGAAGGTCAGTTAAGGCACCCTCTCCACTATTGGGTAGAATTTAACCAATAGAAGAATCTATTTTCAATTTTAAAAAAGACTCAAAGAATGATATCACTACATTTTATAGATGAGGAAATTGAGATACAGAGAGGATGAGAGATTTGTAAAACTTTCCACAGCGATGGTTATGATTATGAACCAGAAGCTCTGTTTGTAAAGTCTGAATACCAGCAACCATACTCACAACACAGGGAACCATCTTTGAAGTTGTGTAGACACTTGACTGGCCTCAGAGCACCCAAATTCCACACTCAAATACAGGATTTGGATGTTTTATGGTGAAATAATTAAACATTGTTTGAGATATTTTTGGCTCATAAGGAAAGGGAAATACTTAAGCCTGTGGTGTTTTCTTCCTTCTCCTTATCTCTCCATTCGCTCGTTTCCTTTCTCTTTTCCATTAAAGGACGGGGATATCTGTAAGGGGGATTTATTGATTTTGATTTTTTAGATAAAGGATCCAGTTATTGTTTACTATGGTAAATGTTTCGGGGCCAAAATGACTGTTGTTACCATGTTCTTTACCCCTCACCTCTTCCATCCCACATTTCCCAATAATTATATATCTTTTCTAAGTGTCAGCTGTTTCATATGAATCTCTTGTCAACTCTTCTCATAAAGCATTTTGAATAACTAAATTTCAGCCAAAGACCCCTACTCATAAAGCTACTTACTTCTTCTTGTTTTTTTTTTTTAAAAAAAGGGAGATAGGATTAACAAACATATTACCCCAAAGGAAAACTACAAGTAGCAAGAACTTCACAACACATGTAAGCCGATGAGAATTTTATTAAAGCAATATTGAACACTACTACATGCCATTATGTTCTGGAAAGGTAGGAGACGGGTGGAAATCATTTTTCTGTTGCGGTTTCCATGTTAAGCTGTTAAGAAAAGTAGAACATTGTATTACTTTAAAAACCACCACAATTATTTTTATCGCACATAACTTTTTATGTTTGGTGCTTGAGTTCATTCTTGGTATTGCCTGCTACCGTTTGCTACCAAGGAGCAATCTTCAGGTTTGGTGGGGGGGGGGGGTGGCGGTGTCTACTATAGTTCCATTTTGTATTGAGTTAGGAAAGGAGGTGTAAACGTGTTTCTTGAAAAAATGGAGAAACTTGAGATATTTTTTTTTAATTGTAGTGAATAAACTGTGATGTACCTTGGTAGGAATAGCTAACGCCATCACTATATATTCTTTAGGTGGTTGGAATGGAGAGAAGGCCTATTTAATATTTCAAGTTGCTCAAATGGTACATATCTTCACATGTGTCCTTTTACTATAGGTCAATCTAATGGACTTGTGTATGTACAACATGTATATGCCCTAATAACACTGTAATGTCTGAATCATAAAACAGAAGATAATGGAGTTTTTTTTTCTGGAGTTTATGGTCAATAAGTCTCCATCAAAATTGAGCAAAATAATTTTCTTAGTTTCACTTTTTCATCAGCTTAAACTTTCACCTCTTCCCAGCGAAGTTCTAGGTCCAGGGCAGACCTAACCTACCTCCAGTCCAGATGTGGCTGGCTCAGGGTCTGAAACCATTCCTTTAGTGTCAAAATAATTCTATTACGAGCAGGGAAAGGAATTTATTTCAATTCCAGATTTGTCTGTTTTGAAAGGGAACTAGAGGAGAAATCGTTGTAGTGTATAATTGCTTGACAAAAGAAAGAAACAGAATTTTCCAGTTCTTAGAAAACCCTCTTTTAAGATTATGATCTCTGACCTGCTTAGGAAATAGCCTCTTAGGGAGAACTTCAGTTTTAACCAGTCAATCTGGTTTGTGTCATCTTTTGTCTCAAATCCTTGAATTAATAAATAAGCTGCTTCTGCCTCAGAAAGTATTGTATAGAGGAACACTGATAAAAATTTTAAGTTCTATTAGCAGTGTCTTAGATACGTGTTGCCCAATATGGGAGTGTTTTGCCCAGTGTGGGTGCTGAACATTAGAAAATATAAAATATGGCCAAGAAACTGAGTTTTAAATTTTATTCCTTTTGAATTTTAAATGATATAAATGCCCCAATATGTGTGTGCGGTTTGAAACAACACATTGCATTGTAATTCTATGTATCTACATGTTGATTTGAGTAGTATGGCAGCCATTATTTTCTTTGATAAATAATAATTACTTACAGATTTTTTTACAATATCTATCCTCAGTATTTGCTCTTAAACATATTTTCGAATATGTGAACTATGAGCATTTTACTAATCATAGCCATTATTTATTGAAGCTGAACTCTTCAATATGGTACAAACCCAATATCATAAAACAGTCAAGAAAAAAATGCATAGGCACCCAAAAGTAAAGTTTGTGAGGTACATATGAGCAATATATTAGGCACGTATTGAAATTAGGATGTTATTCAATATGAAAAATATTGTAAAACCTCAAGTTTTAAAGGTTTATCTTATAAACATTGTCATATGCCTATGACTTCCATGCCATTTGAAGCCAATTCAACTCCAACAGAATTTCATCAATATTAGCACTAAATGTACACATTGGAGTGGATATATTTGAATGAAAGAAGAGATTATAAATGCATGCCTGTTACCTTAAAGTAATAAGAAACAAAATGTCTACATACCGGATGCCTTGGCATGCCCTGGTACCACTTCATAGGGTTAAGCACCTTAAGAGAAGGAGACATTAGAATGCAGTTGATTTAATTTAATTTCATATAAACTAAATACTAAACTCACTAATGCAGTATGAAATATATACTCACTAATGCAGTCCTGTCAGTATTGATAGCCTGAGAATGTGCCTTCTACAAAAGAAAGAAGCTAAAGACATGTCCAGTGCTCCTATATCAAGTATTATGTTACTAACAATCCAGCACATTCTACAAGGTATTGTCCATGGTCTGGACAAGTACAATCACCCTCATCTTTTAGAGATAGTCATGAAGAGTTAGAGTCAATTTATATAACACAGCTACAAAAATGGTAATTCTGTTTAAGCTCCTTGGCTTATGCTTCTCATTGAAATATCAAAACATGTTGCTGTAGGTGGTCCCAGGGATGGGTAATTTCAGGACACAATGGTGCCACCAATATCCTCAGGAGTTTTTATTTTTCTGCTTCCAACTTTTGATCACAAGACAGCAGACACAGCTCCATGAGTCACAAATTCCAGACAAATGATCAAAAGAACACCTTTTTTTTTTTTCCTAGAGTGTAGCTATACATCCTTTGATAAAAGGATTCCTAATCCCTAAGAGTTCTTTCTTCCCAGAAAGTTGTCCTTTGTTCTCATTTTATATTCATGGTCCACTACAACCTTTCCCTCAACTAATAAGAGACAAGCAGTATTAAGTTATGGTAACTGATGCCATAGTTGGTGTAAATGAATGGACCTTCTCTCCCTGGACAGTAGAGAAGACACATCTCTCTCATGAGTAGGTGGAAGGCCATATGTTGGGATCAGTTCCAGCTCTGTCAATGAGGAATGAGTTGTAAGCAAGCTGATGAACAGCTTCTAATTGTGACTGCTATGTGCCATAGGATTAATGCCATTTGGGCATCCTTTACTGTTGATTAGCTATCTTATTGCATCCCTTTCTGTAAGGATAGGCAATTACTGTTTTTACTATTACATATAGTATAGTACCTAATCTACTGAGTGCTTGAGAAATATTTAGTCAATTGATTAAAAGTGGCCTATGTTAATTGATTAAATGTTTTCTTACCTTTCTTATTGCAATTCAGTTTTTTTAAAATTCAACTTATTTGTCTGCATATTGATACCTTCCCAGTAAAGCTATGTTTATACATTCCAGAAAATGATTAAGGGACCTTAAATCATGAAGGTACTGGAATAAAGTTACTGTGGATGCTGTGTAATATAAACCCTGCAAAGACTGTTTACAATTTTGTGTGGGTGTAAGAGGAAAAAATGATTCAAATATAAATATGAGTGGGAAAGAAAACTTCTTTTAAGTCCATTTTATGCATCTGTTAACGTTTTGAAGACCATGCGGTAGACTTCATCAGCTTAAAGATTATGAAGTGAAAGAAATGACTTGTGTATAAAATCACTGCAGTTCTCTGTTTGAAGCTCCATTATTAAATTTTTCTTAGGCAAAATGATTATTTCAATAATTTCAAACTCAGTGAAATACTCTACATATAACATACTTTCACTGAAAATATTTTTTTCTGTAAAATGAGTTCAAAAGACCAGATTTTGATTACTAATGTGGTGTGCAGAATAAAGCTAGAGCTCCAAGTCCTAATTTGATTTAGAATATAAGCAATTCTTAAAGTTTATCATTTTCAATGTAAAGAATTTTTCTTCTGAACTGGCTTTCATTTGGTTCAGGTTCAATGACTATCATGCTGAAATTTCTTTAGCTTCCTCAGCTATTTGTTAATGATGTACAAATTTCTATTTTTAAGAAAAGATTTGAGATACTATAAAGGTTCTCTAAGAAGACATATAGTCATTATTTGCCTGCTAAATGGTCAATTTGTAGGAGCAAATGACCAGTCCCTACATCATTCACAAATAGTCACTTATAAGTTCTCTCAAGTGATAGGAAATTTTAAATTTAATTCAACACAAAGACATGAATGATTTTTAAAACATTTTATTATCTGCTAATGATACTTATTTTTAGTTACAGAATTTACTAAGTGATTGTAGGCACAAATCATTGTGTTCTTGAGTTATTCCTAAAAACAACCGAAGTATCCACTTCGGTTCTCTCATTTTCTGAATTTTTTAATCCTGAAAAAATATAGCAAAAGGAACAATTAACATAATTTACAAACAGTCCTAGTGAATACTATTTACAATAATAAGTTATGGCTTCAGTTTTGTAAAACAATGTACAACCATTGAGTTTGATTCTGTAATTTCTGAAGTTCCTCATCTTGCTATTAAGTAGAAGTTCCTTATGTTCAAGCCTCTAAGACATATTATTTAATGATATAATAGTAGCTGCCACCTTGCATCAAGTGTTGCCTGCTGTAATCTCATTACTTCATTTCATTTTCCATAAGGCAACTCTAGGCAATCATCAGGATTTTTTCTCTTGTTTTAAGCAGGAGAGAACTGAGTCTAAAAAGTTCATACTACCTCCCCAAAGTCACCTTTCCACAAATAGTTTGGGCAAGATAAAAACACATGATCACATCCACGGTGTTAATCATTAATAAAGACACAAATAAACCCCCTTTGCATGCAAACAGAGAACATGTACTTAGTCTATGATAATCAGGGATAGCTACCAGGTTATTGAATTCCAGTCAATTACTAAAAGCTCTATCTCATTTCATAAACAGGCTTAGAATTTGAAGACATGAATGACAGTATTCTTATAAGGAAACTGTGGCAATACTATTTAGAGTTGTCTGTTTTTTTCCTTTCCCTGGTTTAAAGAAAGGAATCACCTCCAAAATAGAAGTAACTTGGTACCCTACCACCACTTTCTTTTTTTGAGGGAAAAGCTAGGACTAGAATCTAGGTCACTCCTGCCTCACTTCTCTTTGATTATTAGTAGCAAATCATTAATAGCATTTATCACATTTGAATCCATGTGCATAGTATAATCACATCATTTCATATATATATAACTAATATTGTGTGCATAAGGATCATTTCATTAACTAGTCTCACTTGTTTGTAAGAGCTTTCTGTAACACGGGAGCATTTAATGCTAAATTGTGACAACCTCTTGTCAAACACTTAGTCTGTGGAGTCCTGGTACTGAAGAAGAACCTAACAGTCTCACTAATTTAGCCACTTTCAAGTTGAATGATCACTTTAGACAGGCAATTTTTCTATAAGTCCTGAAAGATAGTTCCCCTCTACTTCTTTCAGCTTGTTCAAATATTGATTCTCTTCATTCTCAAAAATTACTCCTTTTATAGTCTTCCTGTAATTTTAGCCTCTTCAAACTAGTCAACCCTTTGAAATGCTAGAAAAATGATATTCACCTGTTCTGTTACTCTTAAATGGTTACATTTCAGTAATGCAGAGTCTGGTGTTAATTCAATGATTAGAATTTAAATTTACCACAAAATCCATGGTGCTAATTACCAAGACATGTCACCAAATCATTTGTGAAAAAGAAGGAAAAAGATAACAATGTATGCTTGGACTAAC
This sequence comes from Alexandromys fortis, assembly GCF_014885135.2. Lineage (NCBI taxonomy): Eukaryota > Metazoa > Chordata > Mammalia > Rodentia > Cricetidae > Alexandromys > Alexandromys fortis. The sequence goes on from NW_026068071.1 coordinate 1,777,969, forward strand.
AGAAGCAAAGACCTTAAGTGTCTGCAACTCTGGGGTCTGATTTGTTTTGGAACTCAGAACTCTGGGGCCAATTCTGTGAAATCGCTTTCCTAGGATTTGTCTGTTTCTGGCTTCAAGGTATACTCACCACTTCTTCCCGCTTGGTCTTGTCTGTCGCTGGCCAAGCTTCCAGAGGCAGCTCAGGAAGAATGGGGGACAGGGGCTGCATGGAGAACAGTGGAGGCAGAGGTGGCTGTGGTGCCAGGGGCTGCATGGGGTGCAGAGGTGACTGGGGCTGCATGGGCTGATGAGACTGGGGTGGGATGGCTTGGGGCTGGAAGGGCTGCTGGAAGGGCTGCTGGGCGGATGGAGGGATGTTTGGCTGATGGTGTTGGGTTGGAGTCATGGAGTGGTGGCCAGGAACTGGCATCATTGGTTGCTGGGGGGCCACTGGCTGTTGAGCTGGCACCACGGGGAGGTGGTGATGAGGCTGAAGGGTGTGACTCGGGGGATGCTGTTGAGACAGCACAGGGATGATTTGGTGGTGCAGCCATCCACCCATGGGTTCGTAACCATAGGAAGGATACTGGTGAGAAACAAAGAGTCAGGTTTACCATTGGCTCAGTTGATTTCTAACTGGAGAAGTAGCAGTAGTGTTTGTTATTATGACCTTATGAATATTTTAGTCATTTTTTCCTTTGCAAGAATTTCTAACAGTGTACACAGATATGACCTTTTACAAACTAAAATTCCCATTAGTGTTTGTAGATGGAGTAGACATGATATTTCAGTTAAAAAGGGAATTAAAATGCATGCCTATTCTCTAAAGGGAATGAAGAACAAAATGTTTACATACCGGCTGCCTTATCATGCTCTGGTACCACTTCAAAGGGGTAAGCACCTTAAGAGAAAGAGACATTAGAATGCATTTGATTATGTTTAACTACATAAGAACTAAATACTAAACTCACTAATGCAGTATGAAATATAGACTCACTAATGCAGTCCTGTCAGTATTGAATGCCTGAGAATGTGACTTCTACAAAAGAAAGAAGAAGGTAAACATTTGTTGGATGTTTCCTATGTGTCAGGTACTGTGTTATATCCATCCCATCCACTTTTCATGTTTTCTCACATGATCTGAGGCAGGTATCACCCTCACTTTTATAGGTAATGTTAGGAAAACTCAGGTAGGTTCATTCACTTAGCTGAAGTTACAAAAGTAGTAATTCGATTTAATTCCACAGTTCCTGCTCTTCATTGAAAGAGCAAAACAAACAAACTTTTATGACACAACAATGTGATATAATATCCATTTGATTCTTTCTGATTTCATATCACAATGGAGAAAGAAGGTGGAAACCTTTCCTTTCATCCTTAAGACATAGATTTCTTGATCAATTATATCAACCTTTTAAGATAAAACAGTAAAATTTGCCTCAGATTCCTACTAGCAATTTTCTTCAGTTTATATAAGTAAACAGATTCATATCTTTATCTGAACCTGTGAGATAAATAAAGAATTTCATCCCTCTCTAGACAGTATTGCCTTATTAGTTAGACTTAGATTTATAACTCTCTTGTATGGTACATCATTTAATCAATACAACAAAAAACTATTAACCTCACTCAAGTTATGAGTGGCATAGCTCTTTCCGTGCCCTTTATTATTCTCCAAATAATATTTTTGAAATGAAGTTATCATTGTCTCTCTTCTCTAGATGAGGAAACCAAAGTTCCATGGGGAAAAATAGATCTTCCCGAGGTCCTAGAATTTGCATGCCTTTGAGGAGACCCCCAAAACCTGTTTCTAGAATTCTTCTGCTTTCTGTCACTCTGAAGAGACTCTTTGAAACCACTTTTCCTTGATCACTTAGCAGAGCCAATGAGAAATGCACACCGCTTGTGGATATCTTTGAATCATCAATTTTTCCAGCTAGAAAAGATTTTAACATCTTACTTACTCCTCGAATTTTATAGGCTGGCATAGAACAAGACTGTTGAAGCCGAGTTCAGTTTCTGCCCTATCATGGAGCCTTCCTGAGTGGTAGTTCATGATGGATACATTTAAAACTAGGTTTAAAAGTAGAGGCTGAGTCAGAGTGATCAGGTAGAAGGGTGCTGGGAAATGCAGATTTGAGGCCATCAGTCGGGGCTTAAAGCTGCTGGTGGGAACTGAAAAAGTGTGACCATTTGAGAAACATCTTGAATGAAGAATCAATACACCACTCTTTACAGATCTCAGGACATCTTTAACTCAAACAATGGTCAAAATTAGTAAATAGAAAAATTACCTCATAGCTTAAGTTGATATAACCAGGGCTCCCAGGATGAGGTGGTAGCTTTTTTAGAAAGGGAAGAGGGCAGATTGAAAGAAAAAAGGGGGGGACAGAAAAAGGAGAAAGAGGAAAAGAAAGAAATTAAGTCAATATCAATTGTTCACATTAAGGATGTCTAAAGCTTTATTTTTTTAAAAAAAATATATACATAATACAGAATGTATTTGAGGTTTACTTTTAGCCTGAGCATGTATACTGTGGTGGAGAAGCCTTCTCATTTTAAAGAGGTACTGATTAGCTAAATGACTTTCCCAGGGGTCATAGTCAAAGAATCCTACCCCTTTCCAGCCACCCATTTACTTGTTGATCAAACTCCCTCTGTGTTAGGAAAAGAGGTATATTTCTATTACACAACTGAAAAATAGCAACAAGCAAGGAATCATTTCACCAAGGGCCCCTTTAAAGATCAGCTGGTTAAGTGTTGAAGTATCAAAGGGCTTCCTAGTAATTAACATGCAAAGTAAATAAATAACACCCTAACTCTATTGTTCAATGTGAGAACGAGATGAGAGTAATAAAATATAAACATCCTAAATCCATCCCCTGAACAATAAAATAATTGATGTATTAAAGATCAAGGCCAACCCTTTTTATTATTCTATAAATGATTTATGATAGAAATTTAGAAGTTCCAAATAAAAAGCAACCTGGACAATTTTCTAAACCAGAACTGTCTGTGCTTCTCAAAGTGGGGTCAGCTGACTAGGGAGTTCTGGTTGGTGGTGGGGGCAGGAGACAGAAAGGTGTGAGCATAAAACAGAAAACCTCCCTCAGACACAAAGCTACTGAAAGGTCAGTTCAAATCTATTCTTCCAAAATGCTTGTGTTTTGCAGCCCAGTTTATTCACTCTCATCTGAATGCAAATGAACATTAGTTAGGTAGCTGTCTTCCCTATTTTATCTTGATATAAGCTCTCTGAGACTGGGGTATTAAAAGGGGGTGAATTTATAAATGTCAGCTTCTTAGAGAACAAGGAATCATCAAAATGCAGGATTTAAAGAGCACATAGCACAAAATCTTGGTCTTTTGTGTGAGAGAAGAGAGGCAGTCATACAAGCTCACTGGCTTCTGTTGTACTGAATATTCTTTATACCACCAAAAAGCTTTGCTACTGTATGTTCTTAGCTTTCTGCCGTTATGTACCTGTGTCTGGAGAGTGGGCTAGGCGTCCTGGTCTTTGGTACATTTAAACTGTAATGTACAGACCTTCTACTATAACTGCTTGCTATGTATGCATGTGGCATAAGCAGAATTCCATAAACGTGCTAAGGTCAAGTCCTACCTAAGGTGTAAATCAATGCACCAAAGTGGGAGGTCCTTGGGGAAGAGTGAGGTGTTACAAGTCGGAGTATCAAATATAGAAATGTTACCTCCTTAAGGCAAGAAGAAAATTTGAAACTTGTGAGGAATTAAGTCTTAGAGATTGTTTGGATGTCACATTTGCCTAAGGTTGAGTAAACACTTTCTCTGGAAGCCTTTCAAGGATTCCTTCAAGTAAGATTACTCCTTGTGGAGACGGCAGTGGTGTTTACAAGTTAATTGTTATGGCAGAGTTCTCTGAGGCTAAAATGCTTGTTAAAATGTGGAGTGCTTGGCCCCATTTCAGCTGTACTGAGTCACAATCTGTGGTGGAGACATTCATGGGTTTCTTTTTTAAAAGTTCCTTAAGGGTTTCTTCAACACTTAGACACTTGGGGATATTAGATCTTGTGCTGAATGAAACCCTGAAATTCACCAACCATTGGGGGCAGATTTATATTTCCAAGCTTGTGAAATTGGATACAATCAATAAAAGGGGTATTTTACTCACGGGCATAGCAAAAGCTGCTCCCAGGAGGCAGGCAAACAAAATCCAGGTCCCCATTTCTTGATGGTTCTGAAATGGAAATTAACACCAGCCATTTAGAAATGTATTTTTATAGGAATAAACATAATTATGGTTCATACATTTATATAGTCCACACTAGTGTATTGATAATAAAAAGATGGGGTACTTCTTGATAAAGGATTTTATTCATGTGTGATTCCCATTTTGAACCTATACCATTGCTTCTCTATCATGATTATGCTAAAGGTTAAAAAGTTATAGGAAGACAAGTTATCTACCAAAATGATTGTGTATGCCATTTTTCTGTATATATACAGCCTATAGATTCATAGGAGGTAAATGATCTATAAAATGATGATTAAAAGAACCAGATCAAATAGAAAAGTTGAGGAGATAATTAAAGTGAATGTGATTTTATACTTTTTTAAGAAGACATAAAAATGTTCTTGTTGCGTACAGCCCACTTGAACAGTGCTAATGTTAAAAGCATAAGCTAATTATATGAGAAAATTTTGAGTAATTTTCCAGAATAGACTAATGGAAGAGTTGGTTTAGGTCCAGATGTCACCATCTGTAGAATTTTAGGCAAGAATCTCTCATAACACCTTTGAGTTCCAGGTGGAAATCAAAAGATGCGGTTAAACTAAAGGGAGGACACAGTGCTACCATTCTCTGCTTCTTTAATGGTTCTAAATGAATTCTACCTAAAAAATTCTTTCTTTCATCAGTAACATCATCTTTTTGCTTGTCAACAGTGGGATCCTACATATTAATGTCATTGTGTCATTAAGCAAGAACTGGCCATCCCCAAAAATGTACATTCTTTTATGACAACACCATGAAGTACATATAAGATATGAATGTAGCATGTAATGGTGCTGGCTATGAAAAGTACATTGAGATTTTCTACCTTCTAAATCTATTCTTTTTACAGAGGTTAAGTTAATAAGAAAAAGCATTTACACTTGATATAATTAAACAAAGCTTTGTAAAGAAGTAGGTCATAGCCTGTTAAAGCACTATCCTAATTTAAAAAAGCAAATAAACATTTTGGTGTGAAATCTGGCTCCATAAAAGCTTTGGAATCCTTGACCTAAAACTTAAAGAAATGATGCATTGCTGTACCACAAAGTTGAACATTCATTTCAATGATCAGAGACTATAATCTAATTATGTAAAGCTGAAGAAGCACATATGGTGTGGATGGCACAGAGTAAAAGAAATGTGCAATATATTCACACCTTTGAAATATAAAATTCAGAGGAAAAAATGACCCCAATTAAGATAGTAAATTATGAATAAACTCCACATACCTTTGAATGTGTTCTGAGTGAGTTTCTGTCTGAAGCTCAGGGATGCTTGATCCTTTGACTTCTTCCAACTCTGGGCCCCAATTTATATCATCCAGAGCATCTAGAGCAGCCAATCAGGTTTCAGAATGAAAAATGTGCTGAGTCTATCGAAAAATCCCTGTATCATGATTTTTTAGATGCTGTGAGCACTGTTACGGTTGCATGTTGTGATTAGTGCATATAGTCTTTCATTACAGGCAATAATAGGTTTGGAAGACTTCTTCAAGTCAGCAAATGAGTTGACTGCATATGCTGATATATTTGAATTCATTTTTAAGGAAATTCTCTTCCATCATCTACTACTCAGTTCTAGCAGTTAACATTGTCTTTTTTTGGAAACCACGTAAGGTTTTCCAGACTTTTCATATCAGGAGGCATAGATTCATATCTCATTCTAGTAAAATAAAATCCAAAGCTCTCTTAGAATTCTACAGTTGCCAGTGTTCTTTCTCTGCTTCTATTAAAAATATTTTCTCTGTCCCCTGTGTCCTTTAACACCACTCTTATGTCCACCTTCTTGGCCCTTTCCAGGAAAGTACCTGCCCTGCAAACTACCGTGACCTCACGACTATTACAGTCACAATGCTTATTCTAATGCACTCCCTGAGGGACAAAGTAAATACCTATCCCATGCCAGAGAATGTTCTTGGAAATATACTTGAATACTTAGAAACATGTGTAACAGGAGATATTGCCCCGGTTCTACTACAGAGCCAGTTCGCATTTCTAGTCCAGTGATTCTTAACCTGTGGGTCACTACCCCTTCATGATTCAGATGACCTTTTCACAAGGGAAGGATGACAATCACCGCTCTCGACTTTTCCAGCACTTACCAAGTCCAGTGTTTCATATTGAAAACTGAAATTGACATCTCTTTTTAAGTGCTTATTAATTGTCCCTTTAGTGGTATTGCCTCCATGTTTTCACCAATCTCGCCTTTACTTAAACACTATTAACCAAGTCCATTCACTTTGTAAGAGGACTTCTGACTTAGCTATTTAATTTACGAGCAATATACTTCTCTGCCTTAATAAAGCATGAGTTAGCTTTAATTTATTCTACAATATGATCATTTAAGACATAAATTTATAACTAATGACAGGGACTAATGGGGTTTGTATCAGTATTAAATGATGTTCAATAAATTGGGGTTATACTTAGATCTTTCAAATACTTATAGAGTTTTTAAACTTTCACACATATACATATTTTTCAATAGCCACAAATATGCATAACTTCTAGACCCTTCAAATTGATAAATTAGTACAAGGAGAAAATAGTCATAAGAGTATATAATGTATAGTATTCATGACAATATTGAATTTAGACAATGTTAATCTTGACTCCTGCTTCACCCCAGACAGAGGAAACATTGAGAAATTACTTAGAGGTGTGAGTCACAGTTTCCTCATATGTAGGAAGAGTACAATAATACAGTCAGTCTACCTAAGACAATTAGTGTAAAAAATAGGCGAGACACATACACAGGGAAACTGAAAGTTGTTTGTTGCCCATACCACTCCTATTACCTGGAAAATGTTGTGTTTAAAGTATACGAATAATGCTTAAGATGTAAGGTGGGCTAAGATCAAAGTTTATCTTTGAGAATAAATTAGTAAAGACAACTGAACATCATGAGTAAAGGTAGATCATTCAATTTGGAAGAGAAAAATGGCAGCGTAGTAAGTGGAAGGGCATAAGAAGCCAAATGTTTACCACATGATGAACACAGAATGACTCTAAAAATATGTCTAAGGTTTGCACTTTATGAATATGGTTATTGCTGAATCATATATATCAGATGCAAGACATATTCTCTATGAAGGAAGTTGTAAAATGATAGCGTAAGAAAAATGTTGATCATATATTTTCATTCAATCTTCCACTCATTTTATTTAAGCCTGAAAGGATTTGGGACATATTTTCTTTTATAAAATTGTAGATAATAAGAAAGACCTAATTAATAAAGACATTTATGGATTACTTTTGGCATTACAGCCACATGCAGTGTATCTCATTACTGTTTTTTATCTTTCAAGAATGAAAGAGTGATAGATTTAGTCACAGTGACCCACAGATGTGTTCTTATTATAACACTTATTTTCTGACTAAGGCAATTACTGTGCATTCACTGTGAACAGCAGTTGATCAGACACTGGTGGCCAGTTCCACAGAAATGATACAATTATTTCTGTTTTTTCCTCTATGTCATGTCCTAAATTATTGGATATTAAAATATTGATTTTTATCTGGAATTTTCTCCACTAATTCAGCTACCATTCATATAATTTTTAAAAAAATCAAGTACAACCATATGTGGTGGCTCATACTTGTATTCTCAGCATTCTAGGAGTTGAGGCAGGAGAATCATCACTGTTTGAAAATAACTTGGTCTACCAGTAAGTTTCAGTACAGTTGGGCTACAGAGTGAGAAATTGTTACCAAAGAAATGCTCAAGTCCAGTTAAAAATGGAAAACTGATCTACATAGGCATTTCTCAAAAAGAAGGAATACAAGTGGTCAGCAAATGCATGGAAATGCTCACTGTCATTAACTATCAGGAAAATACAAATCAAAATTATGATGAGATATTATCTTACCAAATTTAAAATGGCTACTCTCATAAAGATAAGAAGTAACAAAGGCTGTCAAATATTTAAAGAAAAATAAAGTGCTACACGCCTTGGTAAAGGTATAAATTCTCAATACTCAGCCATCAGAACACTAAAAATTGATCTTTACCATAATCCAGAGATCCATATCTGTGTATACACCCAAAGAAAGTGAATTCATTACTTCAAAGGCACATCTTTACTCACAGGTTTACTGTGATACTGTTTACAGCACCTAAGATACAGAATCAACATAGATGCTCGTCAACAGATGAACGGATAAGTGTATATGTACACAGTCTTGTTTTATTGTCCTATAATAAAGATGAAATCCTGTCATTTCCAGTAAATGAATATAGAACTAGAAACAAGTTTTCAGAAAATGTTAATTAGCTTGATATGATCATGTAATTCTGAATATCACACTCTACTCCAAAAATATGCACAATAAACTCAAAATCCATAAAATTACTGAGTGTTTTAGGAAAAAAGTCAAAGCTCAATTAAAATTTTGCCTGAATCCAATTATTTCATCTTTGCATAAGTTTATTTTGGAAAACACAACTTACAAAAATAATTTTTTTGTTTTATATAGAGTGCATAACATTTCCAGAATAATCCTGTTTCTCTTTCTTTTTGAAGTTGATTATTTGTTCTTTTCAATCAGTATTTAAAACAATTTTAAGCATAAGATATTTTCTGTATGTGATGTCTCTATGACTAGTGTAATGATATGGATCCCAAATGTGTCTTTATTTGTTCCTACTTTCATTTCACATATCTGTAACTGCATATATTTGTGCTGACTACATATGAACTGCAGGCTGTTCTTGTTATTAAGAGAACAAAAAGAGTGTGGATTTATTACTGCTTCTAAACACTGTCCTTGGAAGTGATAAGTGAATACATTTAAATGCCCTTCTGAATTAAAATAGTTCTTTTGTCACTTTTGGTAGTTGTTATTCTTTTATTTGATTTGCAACCATCACATTTTGTGGTTCCCAGGATGCTTATACTAGCAAGTTTGCCCCTTTAAATTAGCTGATTCTGATTCATGGTTTGTTGAGAAGCCATATAACCAAGTTACTTAGAGATTTTTATCAACTTCAAGCAAAGGAACTCTCTCCGACAACATGATCTGCTCATGGCATTATGGGTCACCTGTAAGAATTGCCCAAGAGATTCATTTTCATAGCATTTGATGGAGATGGTGGCTTCAGGGAGGATATTTTCTACTACTGCTTTATAATTCTATCTTCTAGCTTACTTCCTGAGTCTCAGCCGCTTTTGATTTATGAGAGCGGTCATTAGAAAAGTGAATACTGCGGCCCTTTCATATCAGCTATATAGTACCTCAATTCTCAAGCCTTCTCTTATAGCAGACTCAGAGTTGACTGATATTCTAAAACCATTCCAAGACTAACTACTTTTGGGTAATTAGAATTAAAGTTAGCTTTCAAATTATCTAGCTGTACAAAGAGGACCCTAAGAGAGGTATACATGGATTTACTGTATATGGGAAGTTGAAAAAGGCAAGATCTCCTGAGTAAATTGGGAGCGTGGGGACCATAGAAGAGGGTAGAAGGGGAGTGGAGAAAAATGGAGGGGAGCTGAGAAAAATATATAGCTCAATAAAAACAATCTAAAAAAAAGAAAAGAAAATTATCTGGTTGTAGAATTAATTCATAAGGAAATGCAATTTCCATATGGATAGAGGAAAATTTCACAAGAGTCCACACCTAAGAGAAGAGCTACAGACAATGACAATGACTGTTAAAGAAAGAAGAGAAGTATTTTTTTCTCCTGATTTAAAAGGCATAAGCCCAATCCTAAGGAGTCAGCCCTAAATTTATGAAAATACTGTACTAATATAGTCATGAACTCAAAAGTATGTGATTGGGGGAACACAGAGTTGGAAGAGGGATGGGGTGGAAAAGATCCAAATACAATATACTTATATAAGAAATCCTCAAAAATTATTTTTCTAAGAAAATAGAAAATACCATTTGCTAAGATGAATATTTTCTGGCATATAGAGTCCAAACTTAGGCATGTCACCATTTGCTGATTGTGACAGACGCTGATTACTTTTGACCCATAGAAACTCTTGAAATGTACTGTGTCTTATACTTCCTTTGAGGTACTTTTTGTAACGTATAGAAAGTAGGTGCTAGATGGTTGATTGGTAAAAGTGTCAAAATTATTCATGATATTGTGAAAATATAGGAAATAGTGTTGTTTAGTGTGAATTCCTCATAGGCAAAGACTGCAGTAATTTAGGTGAAATACTTGACTCACTAGGAAAGACCTACTGGCTCCAGAGCACTTCCTACCTTTCTCTCTTCTTCCTTCCTTCCTTCTTCCCTCCTTTCCTTCTTATTTTAATTTGTGCAGATGTTTTACCAAAATACTAACAGTAGTTATGTAAGGGACCCATTCCTGAACACTTCTGGATAGCCAGCATTTCATTTCATCCTTTCAGGTAATCTGTAAATTCAATAAACCCAGGAGAAATATATGACATTTGGGCCACAGTAATTTTTCATTCATGTTCAGCAGGATTGATAAGTACAAGATATGCCTAACCCTTTCTTAGAGCCTGGGTTTATTTAATATTCCTTTGGCGTGGCGGAGGGTTGAATAAAAAGTTCAGATAAAAGCACAGGACTTTGAAAGTGAGAAAGGCCTTTTTGATTACATATAGATAATACCTTAGGAATATAAGTATTCACAGAAAGAATTCATATAGCTTGTAATTTGGAAAGTCTGCAGGCATTTGCTAAGTATCTGGTGGAACATCTTTCAATGAAGGAAATTATATGCAGATGGCTGTGTGTTGTTTGGGTTATAATTAGCTGGTAATGTCAGGAGTGAAAATGTTATACCTGTGTTAACAGAGGTAACACAGTAATGGAAAAACAGATTTGATTTAAGTTTGTTGGACAGAATGCACCAAAATTCATTTTGCTATCCTATTTTTGTCCAATAAACACACACATTGGCCAGTAGTCTCTATACTGTCAAGGGAAACAAGAAATTTGCTCTTTGGCAGAGGACAGACTAGGGCATAAAAATGCTGGGGCCATTGATCCATTGTGCCTGGCCCAGATTCGTGAATACTTTGCACATTTGCTATAATGCCTGGAAAATGGGCATTCCTAAGTAAGGCGTTTCTAATAATATTCAATTTTAAATATATTTTGCAAAAGTAAGAGTGACTGTTTCTTTTCTTTCTTGAGATGAGGTCTTATTATTTAATACTACTGGCTAGACGGGAACTTGATACATAGTTCTTAATGACCTCAGACCTTTTCCTCAGTCTTTACATTGCTGGTGCTAGGATTAAAAGGCTGCACCATCAGGACCTGTTCAAGAGTGACAATTTAAGCAATTGCAGGGAAAGGAAAGGGATAAAATTCAATGAAACAAAGGAGAAATAGTCAAAAGGTTGGAAATTATTACTCATATTTTAATATATAGGGTTTTCTTCCATTGTTCTTGGACAGAAATGATATATCATATACACTTCGCATATCTCAGTTTCCTAGACAAAGTGATAGCTTATATATTTAAAAAGTAAAGAGTTCAGTTAATGATTTTCATATTAAATATAGGGCAGCATATGAGATCTCTTGCTAGAGATCTTATTGTTCCAGTCACCTAGATATTACTCTATAAAATGAGTTCCTGTTTATTCAAAAATAAAATCAAATGAAACATATTAAAAGCATTGAAAATGTTTTATTCATATGTAATTTTCATACCTTCAAATTTACCTCAAAATGTGCAGTCTTAGTATCCTGACCCAGTTTCTAACTATCAACATAATCTCATTTTCAAACATTTTCATTACCTGGAAATAGTTATTAGCAGACACTCTTAGTTGCCTCCACTCTTGAGCCCCAAACAGCAATGTATTTTCAGTCTCTATAGATTTTTTTGTCTCCTTGGATTTCCTGTTTTTAATATTTCATATGGAGTTATATAACACATGTTGGAAAAACAGATCTCTGGCAAACTCTGGCATCCTTGACATATGGGATTAACCAGTTCTTTGCTGTGGTATGTTCAGCAGCATTCCCAGGCTCTTCTCCCTACATATCAGTAGCCACACCCCACCTTATTCCACTCCCCACTACCAAAATATGACAAGCTAAAACTGTCTCCAGACATGCCACACATCCAAAAGAACCTAATTGTTCTAAGTAGAGAGCTGTAGTCTGATGGTGCCTATAAACTAAGCTGGATATAGGGTGGTATGAAGTTGACTGGAGACCTAGACCCCTGTGTTATTGCAAAGAGACCAATATCTCAGGGTTCCAGAAACTCCACACTTCCCACCTTCATTTTCAAAAGTCTGATTTCCTTCTTTTAAAAAAATAATAAACCAAGAGTTTCCATGTATGAAATTGTCAAAAAGTAAATAAAAGATTCTCTATTATTTAAAATCAAATGGAAAGATGAATGGGGAAAAGCAAGTAAAGAATTAGTTCAATGAAAATTACCTGGGACATAAAAGTTCAAAAACTACCTGGAAGATAAAAATCATCTAATCTTCCGTCTGTCGAAAAAACAGAGAAATTGTTGGGTTTAGGGATTGGTACGGATGGGAAGAATATGCATTATGAAACAGTCAAATATTAGTTTCAATTTTTGAAAAGTTATAAACAGAAAAAAGTAAGATTCAATTAAAATGAATGAATTGGGGCTGGTGAGATTGCTGATATAAGATAAAGGCACTTGGCCAAGTCTGATGGTCCCAAGACCCACATGTTCGGAAGCAGAAGCAACTTCCACAAGTTGTCCTCTGACCTCATGCAAGCACTGTGACACATACTTCGTCCATGCAAACACAAAAGAAAACAATAAACGAAAGTCTTATACAGTTTTAAATGAAAAAAATATACAAATAAATTATTTTAAGATAGAATTAAGTAGATCTATGCCTGTGGTTTTTAACTTCATTTAAAGGACTGGAACTGTGGTGTCAATAATGTAAAAAAAAAAAATCTAAATTAGCATTTGAGCATTCCCATGCTACAGCTGTAAGAGTGTGCTGATAACTTTAAAGGAGCTTAACTTAAATCATTCTCTGCTCTATAAACACTCTTTGAACAGCAAAAGGAAGCATGAGATTTGATTTATACCATGGCTAATGAAAACAAGTGGGCAATCACTCTTTGATCATATCCTTCTAATCTAACGTAGTCTCAGGAATGGAGGAAAGGCGGGAAGTGCTTGGGCCATAGAAACTTCAGAAAGTCCATGTGTGAACATGTCCTCATTTTTGTTTTCCTTCCCTCCCCCTCCTTTTCTCTTCCCTTTGCTCCTCGCCCTTAAAATCAGGCCCAGGAATAAAATGAGCCAGTAGGCTTCAGCTAGCGATGATGTTTAAAACATGTTTAAGGTAGGATGGGCTAGAATATTTTATAGGCTATGTGTATCAAAGTTGTTTATGATACTTTCATATTATGATAAATTTAAGAGAATATAACACAATTTTAGGTAATTTGCACAATACTTGAGACTAAAACATGGTTGAATATTTAGCAAAACTGAACAAAGGGATAGTTGGGTAGCATTGGGTCTCTACAAAGCACTTCTTATGCACTTGACTTCTAATATAATTTAGAAGTAATGATCTTCAATACTCATTACACTTAAGAACCACTTGGTGAGTTTTTGAAGACATTTTTGTCTTGGTTTCATTCCATCCAATTTCTCATTTAATTAAGTCAAGCACCGGTTTTATCTGTTATTGTAATTTTCAGTAACCAGAGGAGCTTGGAAAAATATTGATGACTAGGTGCTATTTCTGGACCTTTTGTTTCTGTTGAATATAATGTGCATCCTGAGTTGAGATTCATAAAGGCAATGTATTGTGAGCAATCTGTTCTGTCTGTTAAACCTTTACTTCATATGGAAGGCTATGCTTTCTATCAGTCTTGCCCAAGCCAATGTTTTTAATCTTCTATATGAATTATCATTCAGTGCAATCGATTAAGAGCATCTAAAAAGCATCATTGATGATTATGAAAGTAGTGTCTTATCTTCAGACCTTTAACACAATGACAAATCCACAAGGAGCACTCAGCATTTTCTCAGTGATGGATAAAATGTGTCTTTCGCGGCCTCTTGGTTTATTAGAAATATGTCATTTGAAACTGGATTTCTCACAGTCCATGTTAGACTGCTAACATGTTGATTCAATGAAATGGTGCATTTTGTGAACCACCCATCTGACTGTGTTACTTTGGGTGTAGCTGTTTGGATTTTTGTTCCTTCCCTCTGAGTACATGGTTTTGTTCATTTAATCAAACAAATTCAGTTGTTTTGCCATTTTGTAGACACAGTCTTTGTGTGGCCAGGAGTCCTGTTTGCGGTGACCACACCACAACTAGTTTTGAATGTAGAGCAAACAAGTGCTAATTTGAATCAATTGTTAAGATTGCCAGCAACCAACCCATGTGACCTCTATCCCTGGGTTCACTTAGCAACCCTGAAGGCAAGGCACTGTTTATTCAATTGTCATTTCCTCCATCCATCAAAATTCCAATCCTCACAAATGAGACAATAAGAAACTCAAACTTGGGACATTTTTTGTCCTTATTTTTTGTATGCTTTAATTTCTTAGTACAAACATAATTCATGTTTGTAAATAGACTCTTTATGATATAAAAAAAGCATTAGGCAGAATGCCCTTAAGAATCTCACTGTCAGCTGGGTGGTAGTGGCACATGCCTTTAATTCCAGCACTCAGGGAAGCAGAGACAGGCGGATCTCTGTAACTTCAAGACCAACCTGGATACAGAGTAAGTTCCAGGACAGCCAGAGTTGTTACATAGAGGAAACCCTGTCTCAAAAAACAAACGAAGAATCTCACTGTCAAATCATAGTAACTATTAATATCTGAGAAGATAATCCCTGATCATTGTGAGGAATTTTTCTAGACAACTTACACTGTTCTACAACCTTGTTAACTTTATATGTAGTTGACATCTCCAGTGAATACAGGAATAGTGACTTTAATTTGCCTTCATACTTGCACAGAATTACATTTAATAGATATCCCAGAGTTTACTTAGTTAATTGCACCTTGATAGACATGTAGACTGCTGATATCTCTAAACATGTAATGAAATATAACATAGTTATTTATAACATGTATTAGTACTGTATGTTAGACATTGGTAGAGTTTAATATGCCCAACATAAGGTACATGTATTTTTGCAAGTTTATGAGCTAAATGGCTTCTACCAAATGAACCTATGTGTTTCAGATGAAAAAGCAACCTAAAGTTTTCCAGTCACTCCTCCCAATAAAAAATAACCCCTATTCCGTTTTATTTTCACACGTTAAATTGATTTCTACTATTTTGAAACTTTGCATTTATGGCCTCATATGCTGTCTTTGGTGTCAACGTGATATCTGTGGGATTCATGTGTATTGGTTTAAGTGGTTGAAGTTGTTTTTTTTCATTCTCATTGCCATGTAGCTTTCCGTTATGTGGATAGACCACAATTTATCCTTGCTATTTTGATGGACATTTCTCTAGTTTATGGTTTGAGGCTATTGTGAATCATGATGCTATGAATATTCTGCCATGCATCTTGTGGAGAATATGTGCACACATTTCCATTGATTTTTAGGAGAGGGGCTTTATGTTTTGTTGTCATCTTTATTGGAGCATCTCACTTGCTATCCCAAGTAGAGGAGGGTTTTGGAGGGATGAAATTAGTGATGTCCTTGGATCTATTTTTTGCAGACAGGGATTGGAATTGTTGATATTTTCACTATTGAAGATGTTGTTCGAGTTAACATCTTTTTTATTTCATTTTGTGTGTGTGTGTGTGTTTGTGTGATGCATCTGTGAGTTTATCACATGTGTGACCCGGTCCATGTGTGTGTCAGAGGACACATTTTGGGGGTCAGTTCTGCCCTTCCAATGTAGGATATTGGCATCAAACTCGGGTCGTTAGTCCTGAGCAACATATGCTTTAGCCCTCTGAACCATCTTGCTAACTATGAAGTGAATATATTTGTGAATATATCCTGTCTATTTTATATGCAGTCTTATAACTTGAATACTTAGGATCAGTGCATGTGGTGGTATGCTCACGTAGTTTTAGTTACTCCTAACTGGCACCAAGATGTTGAAAGGCCTTGTCTGGGCTGTACAGGATATAGCTTGATTATGTCTTTCTGGGCATGGAAGGTGGTACATTTGCCTTTTTAGGTGTTATGGCTAGAAGCTTGACTTAAGTTTCACTGAGTCTATGGACGCAGAGTGCCCAGCACTCAGGAGGCTGAAACAGAACAGAGTTAAATTTTGAGTAAGCATTGCAGAACTGCTACCTGAAAATATCTTAAATTTTATGGTAGGCCTGTAGCTCTGTGTCACAGGTGCTGTTGTGTGCCCTCTAAAGTACCAGGCAAGAATAAGTAAAATCACTGTCTTCTCTACATGACTTTTCTGACATTCTCTAATGAACTAATGCCTTTCTCAAGTGGCCTAAAAAGGCAGAACATCCTAATGGTATATCTGAGATGCCGGGGCATCTTTTTATTGTATTAAATATAATTACATCATTTCCCCATCCCTGTCCTCCCTCCTACCCCTCCTATACATGCCTCCCACTCTGTCTTATATTCATACCCTCCTTTAACCACTGTTGTTACATATACTTATAAAAAATAAACATATAAATACAACCTGCCGAATCAATTCAGTGCTGATTGTATGTATATATTTTTAGGGTCAACCACTTGATATTGGATAACTAGTCAGGGTTGGGAGCTCATCCCTGGAAAAACTAATGCTTCTTCTATGGGCAGTATTAATTGCTTGTAGCTATTTATCTAAGGGTAGGGCACCATAAGTTTCCCGGGTCTACATTTGGATGGCAAATGGTGTTGGACCTGGAGTTACTGGTAGTTGTGAGCCACCATGTGGGTGCTGGTAACTGAACCCAGGTCCTGCGGTCCAGCCCATAAATGAGATCCTTTAGAAAATATTTTTTTAATTTTTGAGATTATAATTACATTTTTCTTTTCCCTTTCATCTTTCCAAACCCTCTCATATATTACTACTTGCTCTCTTTCAAATCCATAACCTCTTTTTATTTTTTATTTTTTTTATTGAGAATAAGAAAAAAAAAGTTTCCGCCTCCTCCCAGCCTCCCATTTCCCTCCCCC
>NW_026068071.1:1795293-1828139 GCF_014885135.2 Alexandromys fortis
CCCTCCCCCCACTCCTCTCCCCCTCCCTCTCCTATCCAAAGAGCAGTCATGGTTCCCTGCCCTGTGGAAAGTCCAAGGTCCTCCCCCCTCCCTCCATGTCTAGGAAGGTGAACATCCAAACTGGCTAGGCAAAGAATTCATAACCTCTTTTTAAATTAAATTAATTGTTGTTACATACATATATCCCTAGATGCCTGTATGAGTTTTTTAAATTTTTTTAATTTCATTTTACATTCCAAGCACAGTTTTCCCTCCCACCCCTGCCTGTGTACCCCTGCCCACCGCCATCCACCCCTCCCAAATGGTACGGGCTTCCATGGGGAGTCAACAAAGTCAGGCACATTAAGTTGGGACAGGACCAAACGCCTCCCCAATGCATTAAGGCTGAGCATGGCATCCCGCCATAGGAAATGGGCTCCGATAAGCTAGCTCATGCACCAGGAATAGATCCTGTTCTTGCTGCCAGGGACCCCTCAGAGAGTCCAAGCTTCACCACTGTCTCCCACATGCAGGGGGCCTAGTTCAGTCCCATGGAGACTCCACAGCTGTCGGTCTAAAGTTCATGAGTTCTCACGAGCTTGCTTCAGCTGTCTTTGTAGATTTCTCCATCATGATCTTGACCTCCCTTGCACATATATTCCCTCCTCCCTTTCTTCAATTGGATTCCTGGAGCTCGGCCTGGTGCTTGGTTGTGGATCTCTGCATCTGGTCCCATCAGTTACTGGATGAAGGCTCTATGATGAGAGTTAGGGTATTCACCAATCTGATTACAGGAGAAAGCCAGTTTGAGCACCCTCTCCACTATTGCTAGGAGTCTTAGCTGGGGTCATCCCTGTGGATTCTTAAGATTTTTAACATGAAGTACTTAGCCTGGTCTGGCATTAAATAAGTATGCAAAATTGTTTGTTTTATTAGTTGTAACATATCCTTATTATTATTAAAAAACTGAAGAGTTAAAATATACTCATGTATTAGAGAAAATTATTTGAAAATGTGGGTACAAAAATTTCCAAATACAATGTTCTCAGAGCTCTTGGGATATCCAGTTTGTATTGTGTGGGGGGATGGTAAGAATAAAGCATTATTGAATGTTCCAAAGACAGACAGCAGCATTTGGTTGTGTCTATCTATATTTTTCACACAATAGACTTTATAGAAAGAAGAAGTAGTAGAAAATGGTGTTCAGTAGCAGAATTAGGTGGTATCTGGAAGACAGTCACTGTAGAGAATCCTTTACTCTTGATAATAATATGAAGTTAATAAACAGTTGTCCAAACACTTTCACTTTAAATAATAATGTATATTCAAGGCTGAAGAAACCATATTTTTATTGTTGAATGGAAAACGTTGCCTTTGGTTTTGTTGGCATGTAGCTTACCTGATACCCCGTTCTCCCACTAGAGGTCTAACTTCCATAAGATCAGGCATCAGAAAACCAGGAAATGTGGGTGGCTTCTGTAGCCTTCATTCCCTGACTTGTACCTCTTCATTCATCTTCAAAGCCAATAATATCATGTCTGTCTGACCCTGCTTTAGTAGGCATATCTTCTCGTCTGTGTTTTGCTGGAAAAGGTTAGCCTATGTGAAGAACTCATGTGATTAGCGTGACATTCTAGTGTATTCTCCACATCTCAAGGTTGCAAATGTAAGCATATGCAAGTCCCCTTTGCTGTTCAAGGTAACACATTCCTAGATTCCTAGGTTCTGAGAATCCACCCATAGATATCTTCTACACTATTTGTCTCACTGGGTTTTTGACATCTCTTAAAATTGGTGATATTCCACAGAGGCAGAAAGACATCCAGTGATTACCTTTGCTGTTTGACTCTCTTCCTATCAGGCATCACTCTATGAAATGATTATCTTGTAAGCAATATTAAGTTCTGCCTTCATTCAAAGAGCAATAAAGTCAAAGAGCAGGAGAGTAAACAAAACAAGGTTATTGCAGCAATATAGGGAATAATAGCTCAGCTAGAATTGAACTGCATTTTAATCTATGAAA
This sequence comes from Alexandromys fortis, assembly GCF_014885135.2. Taxonomy (NCBI): domain Eukaryota; kingdom Metazoa; phylum Chordata; class Mammalia; order Rodentia; family Cricetidae; genus Alexandromys; species Alexandromys fortis. The sequence continues at coordinate 1,797,296 of NW_026068071.1, forward strand.
TTTAATACCAACTTATTGGTGTTAAAGTAAAAGTTGCTTACCTGTTATTTTAGTGTACCCAACTTGTAGCTCACTTTTTAAAGAAATGGACACTAGAAATCTTTTAAAATTGCAAGTCATTCATGGTCATTAGTATATGAAAACAAAAGGAAGCAGAAAGAGTTTGTTTATTCTCTTAGTTTGGCCAGAGCTCTAGGGGCCAATACACACGAAGTAGAGACGTTATGGGTTTTCTCAAATTGATGATCTCTACATCTCAAGCAATGATGTAGAAAATATATTTTTAATATTTGATGTTTAGAGTCATGCTGTTTAAAGTTTTGCTTCCCCCTTTCTGTTTTGGGGTGTATGTACAGTTACTATTTGATCCAACAATACCACTCTTAGATAATCAAACATCCCAAGCTAATCAAAACCATGCTTCCACTAGAACTTGTTTGGGAGTATTCACAATAGCGCTATTCATAATGGCCAAGCGGTGGCAACAGCTGAAAAACTCCTCAAGTAACAAACAGATAAACAAGATATGGTCTATGTTATTTCACTGTAAGAAACAGTTTGGGAGCTGATAAATGGCACAACACTGAAAGGTCTCAAACTATGCTCTATGAAAGATACCAGACATAAATGGGGCAAACATATTATAGGACTCCATCTATATTCAGTACTCAAATTAGGCAGGTGCATAATGATAGTGAATATGTTAATGTTTTCCAAGTACTGGGGTGAGAGAAGCACCAATAGTGATTAATAATGGATATGAACTTTCTCTCTAAGGTGATGAAGGGGCTTCAGAATCAATGCTGTTCACATATATCTTTAAATACGCTTAACAAGACAGTAAATTGCACAACGTAAAAGTGTATTTTTTTTACCTCAAGAAATTGTTTTCATTAGTTTAATTACAACTCATCAAGTCCCTCTATTATTTTATTAAAGTTTGCTTTTTAAAACCTAACATGCAACATATTTTGTTGCCCAGAGGATACATTATATATCAAAACAGAAGGGCTTAGGGAGTTCTGTGAAACACATTTTAATTTATTATTTCAAAACTAGTATATTGCGGGGAAAATCCCAGAAAAAAACCAGCAACTGAGAAACCCAGCCAGTTTGTTTTTATGTCTTACCTGGTGTTTGGTGTGACTCTGTAAATTGCTTTCTTCTTTTCAATTTCCCCTTTTACATGTTTGACATTTAATAGGAGAAGCTGGGAAGCAAGGTTTTTTTTTTTCATTTTTTACTGGAAGTGGTTTTAGCTACTTTGAAGCAAATGTCCCCAATATAAATATTCCCTGCTGGCCTTGTTTCCATGTAACAGGGACAAATAGTTTTCTGTCCAGATGTAGAATTGGTGTACTCCTCCAAACTACCTTTCAACCAACAGATTTGCAAAGGCACAAAATGTAAAAGCTGTTTGCTTCTAGGAACTGTTTCTGGCCTTGTGAGTCTCCATCCTGACCAGGCAGAGAAGGCACAGATTGGGAGAGTCAAACAACTTTCCCGTGTTTAAAGAGTCGAGCAAATAGATGAAATTTGAGAACTGGGAGCACACAGGATGCTTACATAGGAGGTGGTATCTATGGTGTTAGATTCTTCTGGGTAAAGAGCTGACACTTCAATATCCCCCGCCCTCCACTTTCCTCCCAAAGTTAGACACCTCAGGTAATTGTCTACATATGTTGTGTCTAGGTTTGAGACCTATTATTTCAGATCTTCTAAAAACCAAGTTTACCTTCTTTAATTCAAAGTAGAATTCCCATGGCCATGGTTTTACTCATTCCTTATAGCATTAAAGGAAACATAACTATATTCTAGAAAGTATCGTTTGCTTGTTTATTTGATGCTCCATTCTGTTTCATTTGTAATGTTCCTCTGTAGGGAATATTGTATGATTTTTTTTCATGGAAGACATGAACAAATGCCTGTTTATCTGAGATAAAGCACTAATAATAAATATGACAATGAATTTATTCTTTCTAAGTTGAGCTTGGTGAACATTCTGTTTGTTAGGGTTATTTATAATAGCATTGATAACTCAAAGGCAACTGTGTCATTGAAAAGCCCACTCCAACATAGGTGACCACTCATGAAAGCTAATGATTACTAATGAGTGACCTAATATGAAATACCGAGTCTTTAATGCTATTAGCCCTTTTGCTTTTATGAACATAGAAATTTTAAAAGATGGGTTTCTTTTGCTTTTAGAAGAGTCAAACAAGCCATCTAATGTGAATATCCATCTCCTCTATCATATGTCTGGTGATTTTTAGATTGTTTTTCAGTAAAAGGTCAGCAAAAGGGTTGCAAGTCAGACAAGCTTTATTGTGTACCTAACACTGCAATTATATTGGGAAAACAGCCACAGACAATACAGACATGAGTGGGTGTATTTGTATTCCAATAAAGCTTGATTTACAAGAACAATCCCCTACAAAAGCCTTTGGGATGAAGAGGGCAAGGGTTGGAGCTTGTTAACTGGAAAACAATTGCCATTTCAATGCCTCTGTCTATGTGTTAGACATATTTCTAATGATAGAGGTAAATCACAAACTAGAATTTGACTTTACAAGAAAGCCAAGGGAAACAGATTTGAAGGTGAACATAGAGCTACCTTCACACTTCCCGTCATTCTCAAGAACTGTCTGCTTGAGTAGGAGAGAAAAACATGGGAAGGCGACACAGAAGAGTGGGATAAGGCATCTGAATCCTAGCCAAGTCTCAAGCATTCTGCCTGGGGACAAGTTACTAGTTCTTCCTTTGCCTTGATTTCTTCTATCTATAAAAGAGAGAATGTTAATAGACTTCACCTTGTAAAACAGATTTGCAGTGAAAGCTGTGAGTACACAGTAAAGGCTAGGGATAACAGTGGGTACATGCTCTGTGCTCAAGATGTTTGTTATTTCCCCAGAAATCTCAATCCCCTGGGAGTATACACAGCCGTCCACTTATTTTATCCTTGCTATGAGTCACTGATGAGCAATCCTCGCTGTGTACTATGAATAGTCGTGCTGTCTTTAAACTCTCATGGCACTGATGGCTTGTCATGTTTCAGTTCCTTACGTGAAAAAAAAATGTACCCATGGATGAATTGGTGACAAGGAAAACATCAAATAACAATGCAGAGAATGTGGACATGCACAAGTCAGTAGTAATCGTGGGGGAATGTTAGGGGTGACAGTTGGAATTGGAATTTTCAACATGTTAATAAAGTGATGGCATGCCTAAATATCAACCATTATGCTTATTTCTAGATTCTGAGTCTTACTATTATTTTAAAATTTAAAATTGCACACATTTCTTAATTTTGTGTAATATGGGAGAGAGATAAAAATCTTGACTGAGGAGAATATGCGGTTCTTTTCACTTACCATAATAACTGTGTGCATGTTTCTATTTTTATCTACATTTTATGTAGCAAGTAACTGGCCATTAGAATGATAGATGAATCAGAAAAGACTGAGTTGGAATTCAAAACTGGGGACTAGGACCTCAGAGCCCTCCTTGCAACATGTTCTACAAATGAGTCCATCGTCAAGTAGCAACCACAGAGGGAGCAGATGAGGGCTGGAGTATACTCAGTGGTATAATACTTGCCAGCATGTACAAGGCCCTGCGTTTAACCAACCCAGCACCATTTTGAAAAAGAAAGAAAAGAAATTAAAAGGAGAAAATTAGATGGCAGATGATTAATGGATACCACTAGAAATGGTCGGGATCTAGAGCGATCCTGCTTATATGAAAAAAAAAACACTTAAATTATGGGTATGTAGGTTTAGTGACTTGTCTTAATTAGTAGTGTCATTAAATTATTTCTACTGCCTGTGGAGGAGATGCAAGAGTTTCTGTCTTTCAATTTCAAAGTGAGGTCAGTCTTATTATGCCTACAGCATGGGAGAAATTTGCCAAGATCAGTCGCTGAATGCATAGGGACATGTCGCATCCCATGAGGGGAAGGGTACAAGAAGTTAGTAGTAGAGGCTGGACAAAGAGAAGCTTAAATTCAAAACAAATAATTAGTGAAATTTAGAAAATAAATTATACCTCCTAGAAAAGTTTAAGGAATTCACTTCCTTCAATAGTTATTGTGATTATCCAAGCCTTTACACTGGTTTTTAACTTGGATTGTCCATTAAAAGAAAGCCTTGTATACCTATTATTGCCTCATCCCCAATTCCAAGGAGTCTGATTGATTTGACCTGTATCTGTGTTGTCTAGCACAGTAGCCACGAGCTACTTGTACTTATTTGGATTAAAGAGCAACTAAGTTTAAGTAAATATTTAAATTTAGTTAATAATTTTTACTAGTCCAATCTCAGATGCGCGTCAACTATGAGTAACCAGTAATTACCCTGTCAGATAGTAAGTAAGTATAACAAATATATCCATAAAAATTCAAAGTTCTACTAGGCCACCATATTTGGAAGGATGGGACAGCGTCATGGAGACATGAGCTTAAAAACAGAAAGAATGTCTGTGAAAGGTGATTCTTAGGCAAAACACAGACATGCAATCATGTGCTATTAATAACGATGGATGTATGCACTGGACTTACATGGGAGTGGGACCATCAACAACCAAGCATGGATGAAGGAGGAACTCAAGTTGCCCTCCCCTCACCGACGTAGTATTTCCTATGGATAGATTTGGGCAGAGGGGAAGTTACTGCCTTCAGTGGTGCACCTACCAGTAACCCCATCAGCTTCCAAAGGATAGTTCCTATCCAGTGGTCACACAGATGGCCTTAATTAAACCAAACGGATCACACAAGACAACTGAAAGGCATGAATCTAGGAAAGGGACAGGTAAAGAGGAGATGGGTGTTGGTAGCAGTTAAAGGGAGATAAAGGAGGATGGGAAGAAGAAAGCAATGCATTATAATATTACAAACATTTTTGAAACTGTCAAAGAACTAAATTAATTAATAAATTTTAAAAAAATACTCCCTTGACCCCTTACTAGGGCACCACAGGAGAAGTGGCACTAATGGCAAAAGTGCAGGAGAGGTAGTCTTGTCCCTCACAGAGGTGGGGGACAGGCAGAAACTTGGGTTAATCAACTCAGCTATCTATCACCCAGGCCCAGATCCAGAGCCTTTTGTTGGCCCACCTCAACATCTACCCTATCTCTGAGCTGCTAGAGCATGGGAAGGGGCCAGCCCTGTGGCACAATAGCTACAGGATCTCCAGGACACAGCCCAACAATAGGATATATGAAAGGAGTCTCAGTGAAGGTCAAGTGTTGATGTTGTAACAGAAGTCAGAGGCCTTGAACCCCATCAACGGCTCACAGCAATGAACATTGGTGGGTAAAGTTGTTTGGGCCAAAGGGTTTACTGTGTGTCACACCACAGCTTCCAGTGCCAGTACAATGAATGAACGTGTGATGGAGAGGGGAGAAAGAGCATCAGCCTGGCACAAGTACAGTGGGACTGGATACATGAGTGTTGTGACTCGTATGAAAGAAGTCTGCTGGAAAGAGGAGCAGAGAGTTGCCCAGACTGCTTGGTAGACTGTTTTGTTTGATATTTTTGTTCTTTTTAACTTTATTTTTTTTTAATTTTCTATTGGGGAAGAGGGTCCAAGGGTGAAGGGCAGATGTGTAAGGACTAGGGAATGAGTGACATTGGGGGTGCATGATGCGAAAATCCCAAAGTATCAATAAAAAGTTAAAAAGTTAGGTTTTTATTTTTAAGTTCCCTTGGTCAATTGCTCTACAAGTGAAAGTTTAGATAAATTAACTGCCAGCTCTCGACTACAAATGTTGCTTTTTTTTTTTACTTTAAATAAAGTGTTACTGTTTTTTTTCTGGCTGTAACTTAATTAAGAGCATTTAATAAGATCAATGATTTTAAACCAAAATTAAGAGACGTGTTGTCAATAGATCACATTTAGGCAACAAATTCGAACCGATAGAAATTCGTATTTCTGGTGATACCTATAATTAATTCGTTGATGGAGTGCGTTCATTAAATCTTATATAAATTTGAAGAAATTGTTTACTTCTTAGTACAGGAGGAGGCTTTTTGTGAAGTAGTAAAGGCAAAAATGTCATCAAATGTACCACTAAAAATAAAGAGTGGGAAAGAATCTCCTTCAGTGGCCTTTTTGTTTGTTTGTTTAGCCTGTTTTGTTTCACTTATGAATTTCAGGGTGAAGTTTTGTCTCCAAGATATGATATTCAGCTATGCTTAAAGCTTGTTTAATTGCACTCTGATTGGTAAATATCTGTTTTGGCACTGGGTTCTTAAGTTTAAAGGAACATAATTTCAGCATCTTTGTATCTCTTTGTTGCAGGAGGTCTTTTTGCTCCTCCAGCCAAGAGCCGCTGAGAAGGGAAGTGGCCGCTTTTTTAAAGGGAGAGAGACCATGCCCCAATGGGCTGGTATCTCAGCGGCTATTGGCTGGAGGATCGGAAGGACCTCCCGCAACATCTCTTAGTCTTTTTCCAAACTTATTCATTGTTCAGTGAATCTGTCCATATTGGAATAAGTACCCTGTACTCTGCTCTGTGGAGAGAGAGGTCATATGACATCATATTCATAATGAGTGTCCTTCATTGATCGGCATCATCCTGAGTATCCTGTAGAATCCAATCTTAGATTCAGGTGTTTGTTATGGAAGTAGGGATTGGAAAGAGCAGCTATAGAAGAAATGCCCTTTTCTATGTTATCAGAATGAATGTTGTCACATCCAAGTTTCTCTGTGAGAACCAGGAGGCATTGACCTTATTTAGGAATACCCTCTCAGGTTCATAAGGCAAAATGTGAATTTCTTATTCTCTTTGAAAATGTGTCACTATTTTTGCTTCAACTTTTTAAAATTTTGCTTTAGGAATTTCTTTTGAGAGCATTCTTAAAGCTAGCCTTTGGGGGTAAAGTGATGGCTCAGTGGTAAAGAGCATCAAAAGGGCCTGTTTTCCATTCCCAGCACCCACGTGATGGCTCACAATCATCTGTCACTCCAGTTCTAGGTGGTCTGATGCCCTCTTCTGGCCTCTGTGGGCAGCAGGCACACACAAGGTGCACAGGCATACATGCAGACAAATCACCCTTCCACATAAAATGAGTAAGTAAGGACTTAAAAAAGCTAGACTTCTAAAGCCAGGCTGTGGAGCACGCCTTTAATCCCAGCACTTGGGAGACAGAGGCAGACAGATCTCTGTGAGTTCGAGGCCAGCCTGTTAGGCAAGAGCTAGATCCAGGACAGCCTCCAAAGCCACAGAGAAACCCTGCCTCAAAAAAAAAAAAAAAAAAAAAGCTAGACTTCTCTGAAGTCTAGAAAGATAGCTGCATCGTATTTTCACTTCTAATGCTTACTTGTTCGTTTGCTCTGCCAAGAAGGGTTTTAATAAGTTAACTATTAGCCTTTGACTAAAAATAAATAATTTTTTTTCTTCTTGAAAATATAAAATTTCTCATTTGAAAAAAATTTAAATGAAGCAATATAACAAGCCACTCTGACCTTCTAGGATCCAATATTTACTTGGAAAAAGCCTTTTTTTCATTTTTTATTGATTTTATTGAGCTATACATTTTTCTCTGCTCCCTGCCCTTCCTCTCCCCTCCCCATCAACCCTCTTCCATGGTCCCCATGCTCCCAATACACTCAGGAGATCTTGTCGGGAAAAAAAGAAGAAATCTCCCCCTTGTTTTGCCTGTTTGATCACTGTCTAGAATGTAAAATATTCATGGCGGTGGTAAACATTCACTAAACTTAGTGCATTTTTATTGTGCTTTTGACTTTCAGATTCATGTTCTTAAGTATGTGTTCCAGCTACCTAATGGTTTACTTTAATGGCATATTTTATCTGAAACAGCTAACCATTATTCTTCCTGTAGATAAGTCACAAGAGTCACTGGAGGATACTAGAAATAGGATCAAAGTCAGGGTGCCTGGAATGGGGAGAGGACAAGCAGGTACAGTTTAAGAAGCAAGTGTCAACAGTGAGAGAAAGCAGAGTCTTCCGGACCTTTTGCTGGTCACAAAGCCTCTGGACATTCTCAGCAATCCGGAGGATTAACCAAAAAGACGCCTCATTTTCACTGAGCTAGTTAAAGGAATAGATAAATGGAAATATCCTTCACAATTTATAGTTTTAGGTATAGTCTTAAAATAATTCAGAAGTAAGTGGCAACTGAATGCTGCCTGTCAAAGGAGGTTAGGCAGACCAACAAAAGATATAATTGGTGTAGTCTAAATGAAATTTCATCACACCAATTTGGGATTCAGTTCTAGTTCTGAAAAATAAAAGCATTATCTATTTCTAAAATTTGAATTTATTTTGTTTAAATCTTGAAGGATGCCAAAATACATTTATCTGCTCTGTCACTGAAGGATTTCCCACATGCTCTCTGGAAAGCAATGTATAAAGATCACTTTCTATTTTACTATCTACTTACCTCTCTTTCCAAGGAAATACTAAAAGAGATGGAACGAGCTACATCATAGTCCCATGGGGAAGATATATGGGGAAGGGCTACCGCAGACTCAGATTGGGAAAACCTGTTATTTATGAGGACAAAGAACAGCATGAGTAGTAGTAGATCCATCAGACACATATCCAGATCACTCAATGAAAATTTATCCCTCATTTCAGTTCTAAAGGTAATCATGATTAGTGGGACAAAAAGATTTAAAGGCACAGACAGACTCTTCCATTTTCAACACAGGCTATTACTGATTTGGTGATGTATGAATATGAAAAAAAAACAAACCACTCTGAACTTTAGCAGATTAAAGCAGCCACCACTGGTTCTATACCAAGAGTTGAGTTCAACGAGATAGTTCTTCTGAACTTGACAGTGTTCACTAGAAGACTTCATTCATCTGGAAGATTAGTTAGGGTTGGGTTTAGTTGAGACATTGGGACAAGCAAGTTTTTTGCTGTTTTCGATGTGTTCTCTTCATGGCTCTTTTTATAGATAATCTCTCCAACACAGTAGTTAGATTTATGTTATGGAGACTTAAGGGCCCTAAGAAAGGAAAGGTACTTGTTGGGAATTCTTATACCTTAGACTCAGACTTGTCACAGCACCACCTTCTACCATATCTGGGTAGTTAAAGAAAATTTCAAGACCAACGAGGAATGAAGGACAAAGAAGTACAGCAAGCAAACATTCTGTGAGGTGTGGCCCATACCTGTGAGTACCACGCATGCCTTTGAGGATTGCCCAGGGTTTTAGGAACTAGAACTGAAAATAAAGCCTGTCCCAGACATATTTTCCAATATTCCACTGGCTAGAGCCCACTTGTATGACTATTAACCACAAGTAAGACTAGGACATGAAGTCTAATGGAATTCTCATGGATTATGGGCTACAGATTTTTGTGAGCAGCCATTGTATTTGGATTTCCATTACCTCTCCTGTCAAATGGAATTGTGTAAGGAAATGCTTGATACAGTCAACCGCCGTCTTGTATTTATGCTCAGTTAATTTCTACTATCATGATGATTTGTTGTTTTGAATTCTTTTTAAGTCAACACACATTTTCTTGGCTGTCATGATGAGGAATTTAGTTTAAGTCAAAGACTGGCATGAACAGAAGCCTACTCAAGAAGCTTGAGAAAGTGGTTCTTACAATGTTTTGTCATGAATGTGTAAAATGTCATCAATTGTATAAACAGAAGCAAAGCCTAGAAGGCAGTATGAATGCTAATGCATGGACTCCAAGGCTGTAAATTGTTATTGACGCTGTTGACAATGAAGGACTACGTGGAAGAAGACTGTTGTGTTTGCAGCATATTTTTCTGATTAGCAAAATTCCCACAAATCAAAACTTTTTACCTTTTTTCTGATTTTCAGTTACAAGGCTGGTTGGAGGCTTTTAGACCTTTTACTGGTTCTGCTCAAAGTGGTGATATTTAAATCTTAAAGAGGATTCCTTATCTCACCTTTTGTATTATCCCAAAATGCCAAATACCCAACTTTCCCATCATTTTTGTATTTCCTTTGAAAGCTTGATTTTGTTCGACCCATAAACTTTGATTTCACAAGATATTGCTTCTTGATAATGAGATTATTCACTTCAAGAAGTAGTTACTTTCTTATGGCATATTCACCGACATGACAATACACATATTTAAAAATAACTTTTTGTTAGAGCTATGAATGTGGACTTGGCTGGAGGATGGGGTTGGGTAGCTTTGTCCCTCTTGTCAATGTACCCACACTGAATAAATTGCCTTTTTCTGATTTCACTATTGGACAGGCATAGTGGTCAGTGCCTTTATAACTCTAGCTACAGAGGGTCATAAGCCCCCTTCTGGCCTTCATGGGCACTGCATGTATGTGGTGCACACAAATACATTCATGCAAATATTCATAAATATAAGATAAAAATAAATCTATAATAATAATAATAATAGATTAAGAGACCACTCTGACATTAAATGCTGGATCTTTCTTAATCACCATTTCTTATTTAACACTTATAAAACAGCTTCTCCTGTTGATGATTATAGACAGTGACTTTGTCTTCTAATTAATATGTAAGCGCCATAGGGATTAGGATCACAGCTGCATCACTGAAGAGTTGTGAATCCTTGGGCAAGTTACTTAATGTGTCAGAGATTCTTTTTATGTCCATGGTGGGAAATAAAAGTATCACTAACTTACTGCTTAGAATTTCTTTCACAAGTAAATGACTTAGTGGCCATGAAATGCTTAGGACAGTGCATGGCACAATCTGACTAATTAAGTAATTAATTAAATAAGGTGACTAATGATAAAAAAATGAAATTACAGATGTATTATTTTCATGTGATGTAATAATACTAAACAACTTTAAATGTGCATCTAACATTTATGAAGGATTATCTACTATTGTGTGAAACATATAGCCAGAATTAAAGGCACTTTCAACATTTGAGATTTGAGGTTGATGGAGGTGGATGTATGTACAAGAACAGGTAGCTTTTATCCTGGTTTTCTCTTCCACTTTAATCATTCTAATAAGGAACACCAGGTGACATTTTATTGTTTTTAAATTCTTTCCTCATGCTACATAAATAACACCAACAGAGACTGTGTGTGCCTTCCATGTTAACATTACAGAATTCCAGTAAAATTACACTGATTCCTGCATTGGAATCAGAAAGATCATCCATAAAAATCATTGCTCAGTCCAATACAAACGCTACAATTGTTTTGTTGAAATTCACTTGAAATCCATGAAAGAATTACAACGTCATGTCAGCAGGCTAACAAAGATGCTTTTTTGAACTGTGTTTGGTTTGGTGCCATGTGGAATTCATTGAGATAAAGATACTGAGTGCTAAGGAATTTTTTGTTTTCTTTTTGAGATTATAATATAATTACATCATTTTCCCCTTCCTACTCCTCTCTCCCGACACTCACTATACCTTTGCATAATCTCTTTTATGTTTATGGCCTCTTTTAAAATTGATTGTTGTTATATGTATATATGCAAAAGATATGTTTTAGTTTTTTTTTTTTATTTTTTTATCTGCCCTCTATGGATTTTACACTTCACCTTTCCCTGCTCCCGTACCTTGTTAATCATAGTCAGTTGGGTACAGTTACTTGGACCTGTACCCCCTCTGCTCAGAAAGTGAACAACTTCTCAAGGAGTTTTGTTTCCACAAAGAACAAAGAAGTATGTGTTATGCTTCATTATAAAGGAGAATAAATCTGTTCTGGTTTTTAATACTTGTGAAAAAGTCGGGGTTTTAGACTATAGTTTAACAACTGAGAAGCTTTTCTAAGCTGAGAAAGCATCCTATGGGCTGTATTGTGCTTTATCATGCTCTTGGGGGTTTCCCAGAGGCATTGAGCTTTCTTTGATGACTTCCTAATAAGGACACTTTGCAGTATGATTCAATTACCATTTGTAGTTTCCTACGGACAGGGTATTATTAAAGTGGAATCCTCTATTAATTCCAGTATTTTTTTTCAAAACAGTCTTATTAAAATACAAAGCGGAGAAATCCAGTTTCAATTTCTCTTTTTGTCCTGCCCTCCCACTTCCTCCCCAGCAAGCATGCTCCCCCTCTCTCCCTCTCCCTCCCTCCCTCCTTACTTTTCTCTTAATTTCACTTACATACTCAGTGACACAGCCTATCTATGTTCAAAAGGAGCAGAAACTTCTCACTGATCTGGTAAAAAGATTTTTTTTCTTCCAAGATTCATGGGGTAGAGAATATATCTAGCAACAAAAAGTATCCTGGAGTCATTAGAGGGCCAGCTGGGTGGTTTCTCTCACACTTGATAAGATCTTCTGTCTGAAGATTCTTTTTTTTTTTCACCAAAAAGTTATTTTTTTTTGTAATAAAACAGAATCAAGTTCCTAGTCTAAGCTAAATTTGGTTAGATTAGAGAGGACAGGACAGACGCCGAGAATAGGATTCATGGGTAAGCACCAAATCTATATATCTATACTCTTATTTCTTTTGCAGAAGATGATTATGATAAGATAGCAATTCTGTCGTTCCTAGCTTGTGATTTGGGAAGAAAAGTGAATGATCAGCATGTGGGATGTGTGGCTGCTAAAAGCTGCTTTGCGCCGATAGAGATTTATGAGCACAGCTCGTTTCCAGACTGATTGATGATGCTGAAGCAGCGGGAAATATGCGAACTGCAGCAGGGAGGAGGGCTCTGCAATTAACGGGTGCAGCATCATTATTGTGATTGCTCTAAGATCCAGGCACCAGTTGGTTGGAGGTCTCCCAGCCAGAGGTGTTACCTTCTACTTTCAACTTTCTTGCATGTACTGCAGCATCTTACCTGTTGAGGCAAAGACAGATCTAGACTTCAGAGAGCAATTTATACAGGAAATAAGGCTAATGCTAAATCGGCATGTTACTTAATCAAAAAGGGAGATCTTAAGCTACTGGATTTGGAAACACTGTCTGGGTTAGCTAACTATAAATAATCTAGCCAGCCAGTGGTGGCGAACACCAGTAGTCCCAGCACTCAGGAGGCAGAGGCAGGCGGATCCCTGTGAGTTCCAGGCCAGCCTGGTCTACTAGAGCTAGTTCCAGGACAGCCAGGGATACACAAAGTCCTGTCTTGAAAACAAAACAAACAGAAGAATCTGCTATTGACATGGCTTGGTGGTAGAAAGGAGGACAACATAACTCCAGTGTTCAGGGTCCTACTTTTCTGCTGTAAGAGTAACTTTCCTAATAGTTGTTGATTTACTTATTTGTAAGGTGAGGGATTTGGGCTGGTTTCTTCTGAGAGATGATTGCACGCAAGTATAGTAGTGGTTATCAGACTAAATGATACATTCTGAAACCTGGCTTCAAATCCTAACTCTGATATTTATTCATTTTATGATCTGGGGAAGTTATATAAGGTTTGTGCCTCAGTTTCTCCATCTACAAAGACAAAGATAATTGTGCCACTGCCCCCCAAGGATGTTGCAACCATCGTGTGAGATAACATAAAGAACTTCGTAGCCAATCAACCATGTATACTGTGAGCAGAATTTTCAAGGCCTAATTCATTGCTAGGGGTCAATTGATTCAATTATGAAAAGGCAAGAAGAACTGTTGAAGGTTACCCCTGTTGTGAGATATTTCTAATCCAGGCAGGTTATTGCTATTTCTACAGCCTGTGTTCCATGCAGGCTATTTTGCTTCCGTGATTTGAGCAAAGCTTTTAAAACTAAGAATCGAATTTATGGGTACTAGACAAGTTCACGGCTCAACTGGAGAGATTCAGAAGTGAAAATGGCCTTTCGGTCTGACATCTTTTTGCTTAAGGGCATTGAATATGTCAATGTATCCCCTCTGTGCTAGCCATTAGCAAGGCTTTTCCTGCAAAGAAATATGTACATGACATTTATTTTTCCCAGATGGTGTTAGTGCAGTTCCAGGTTTGACAATGCTTGTTTCTTTTTCTTGGGTTTATCACTAATCCACACATGACCATTTCTTTTAACTTTTTCACATATTTATTTATATGTGTGTGCACACATGTGTTCTTGTACATGGCATGGCATGCCCGTGGAGGTATGAAGACATGCAGTTGGAGTTGGTTCTCTTCTTATACCATGCGGGTTCAGAATGACTGAGGTCGTCTTCAGGCTTGCAACAAGTGCCTTTTCCCACTGACCTATCTCACCAGTTGATGGCCCTAGAAAGGCCCTTGTATTTCACCCTACCGTTTATATGTTTGCAGTATCTCAGCTAAAACCATCTTGTATGATTTCTTTACGGGATCTTTGGGATATATTCCAAAGAATAGTTGTACAATATTGTGTACAGTCTTGGAGTTAGAAAATGTTGCTCCAATGGGTTAATTCTAAACATAAACTACCTCAATACATTTAAACTGGTGCAGTGGTCAGCTAATGTCTCCTGGAAGGGCTAGGAAATAAAATTAATCAGCTCTGTGCACCTAGAAGTCTCTATTGCAAGCTGTTCAGACCTGCCAGTGAAGCCTGGACATTGGCCTAGGCCATCCCTGAGTGAGTGAAGGCAGCTGTGCTCCAGGAAACCTTTCAGATTTGACTCATGGGCAGCAGCTTGCTGATTCCTGCCTAGTCAACTTATTACAAGCAAAATACTTAGTATTCCCATTTTACAGATGAGAAAAGTGAAGGACAGGGTGTGCAAGTTGTTTGCTAAGAACCCACATGACAGGCAAGCGGTAAAATTGGGACCCAAGTCTAGGAAGGTATTGCTTTTAGCAACTAATCCATGTCAACCAATGGGATGTTGGGCTCCTGAATTCTGCCTGGTTATTTTACCATCTCCATAAGTGCCTTCTCAAATCCGGTGTTCCCAGGCAAGATGTCCAAAAAGCTCCCACAGTAATCCTCCTTCCTCTGCCCTGCCCTGCCTGCTTGTCTAGTGCTTATCATCTTGAAACTTCCTGTGAGTTACCAGTCATTGTACGTGTTTATCAGCTGTCTCTTTTGTTCACTAATGAATCTTAAGTACCTTGAAGAGTTCCTGGCCTATAGAATTCCCCAGCTGATGCTTGCTGAAGCAACAAGATAGACTTGTTGCATGTTTGGACTTGGACACTTCTCAAGTAACCGTAATATAGGAAGGCAAAAGTTCAAAGTATGCTATTGTTTTTATAAACTGTTTCTAATTTTCTGAAATTCCTGCTCAAGATAAAAATAGAGCATTTTTATTCAAAAGTCCAGTCTCAATGCATTTTGAAAAGTGTGTGACATAGTAGAGGTGTTAAAGCCCCATAACGAAAAGTGTATTGAGGAGTAACTAGAGTCAGGAGAAGACAATTGAAAGATGATTTCCTGGTAAGTACATAAAAGAGCAGTCTCTTTGGTGAGTCCAGCCAGGGGTGTAACAATCATACAAACGCTCTCAGCTTTACCCAGGTGCTCACAAAGAAGGAATTTTCCTGTCATTGTGGTGTGTTTATTTTGGAGTTATAAAGATCAAGGCAGACCTTTTCAGAAAGCGTTTGGTTATTGGGCTTGGTATTTCAACTTACGCTCTGCTTCAGTGGTGCATTGTGATTAACCGGGAAGAGCGCCTTTGCTAATGCTTATTACACAACACTGGGCACCTTAGGAAAAATGGAAAAGATTGACTCGTGAAATATGTGATCTAAATGACAGACCATTCTTTAGTTCCTAAGCTTACCTTGGGCTTCCTGCCTTCAAGAAACCACGATTCAACCGGCACCTAGAAAACAGAAATCCACTCCAACCAATAGTGGAACTACTTATTCAGAAATTCAGCACACGTTTCTTTTAAGAGATTTTCATATCACTAAAATTGCCAGGCTTCAGGTGGAGATGCAAATTTAGAGTGATGATTAATATTAATTATAACTTAAATTACCACTTATTCACAGCCTGTCAGGAGCTAATAAGCCCTCCACAAGAAGTTCATTTACATTGTCTTGTGTGATCCACACATGCCTGAGAGTTAATTCTTCCTCTTTCCTCAAGCACTGTTGAGAAAGATGAGGCTCAAGGATGTTCAGAGTCTTATCATAAAGTTCATATATAGTTGGCCCCGAGGCTTGGTACCTTAAATTTTGAAGCCTGCCTTAAAGCTGAAGAACGTGCAAGTTTGATAGTGATAATCTGCCCCCCGCTGATTCTGAAATACTGGGTCCACAGAAAATATTTTGAGCAGGCCTACACCAATCCTTTTCTGGCCTTCTTGGTCTGGACAGTTTATTCTTGGGTGTGGTTAAAGAGATATACTCCAATTTAGAGTCCAAGCCCAAACACATAACAAAACAGTGTGGTGTAGGCTCAAACCAAAATTATTTCAATCAATATTATTTCATGGAAAAATCAAGTCTGTTTGTAAAGGCACACAGACTGGCTCAGAAGAACGACCTTTCTGAATAAAACATAAATATTGGGTTTGGGGTTTGCCTTTTAGTTCTTTTTGCCTAAATGTTGATACATACACTTCTGATGAAAAAGATATCTCTCTAGTTAAAGCTGTTGGTGAGTTGCTCTCCAGTTAATCAAAATTCTATTTTATTGAGACTTTTGTTTGCCTTTTATAAATTGGTTTGTGGCATTTGCATTTCTTGAGGCTGGTTCAAAAATAGGTCCTAAGGTTTTACTTACGTGCATAATATACAGAGTCCTACATAAGATGCATAAAATATATAGTTTGTGCCTCTGATGATAAACAAAATGTATAAATGATTGTTAGGATTTCCTGACACCATCATTTTAAGAGGATTCTCTGTAATTTAAGTTTAACAGCAGGCCTAATGTGTACTCTGTCAGGGTTACCCACCCTCTGAACTATTAGTATTTTGAATCAGATAGACATTTATTATGGCAAAGTGTTTTGTGCTTTAGGAGATAATTTGTAGTGTCCCTCCTGGTATCAAACACACATACAAGTGAAACACACAATGTGCCACACACGTACACACACACACACACACATCTCCTTTTCATTAAATTGTTCTGAAAATGATTTTGTAATTTTGTGCTATCACTGAGTTTTGTGCTTATGTCTTATTTTTTCCATGAGATCTGATGAGTAGGCATGGGTACCACAGATGAAGTCTTCCCTGGATCACATATAATCACATTTATCTTTTATACTTGTATACTAACAATTCTATTTGGCTCATTAAAATGTCTTTTCAAGTTTGAATCAAAATGCCTAATTTGACATTCTCTCTCTCTCTCTCTCTCTCTCTCTCTCTCTCTCTCTCTCTCTCTCTCTGCCTCCCTCCTTACTCTGCTCTCTCTATGTGTGTTTGGCTTTTGGGGATAATATATACATAGCCCAAGCTGTCCTCAAACTCAAGATCCTCTAGACTCTATGTTTCCAGTTTTAAGCTCACATGTATGCCCCGTCATGCCCTGATGCCCAACATCTCTGCATTTCTTATCTCTTCATCTTTGACTTGTTTCCTTGGTTTCTTTAAGAAATTTCTTAGCACCATCCTTTCCTTTGCAAATCTGGTTGTGTTCCTCTTTAGTCAGTGTTCCTGATATACTGACCTTTACCTGTTCAGAAAAACAAAATGAATCTACTAAGCATTGCTCACACTGAAGGCTTCCGAGAATTTTTACGCCCTGTCTTCTGCTGGCCTTTACCCACTGCTATTTCCATTCTTCCAGATGCCTGTAATGAGCTTGTGTCCTCAAACTCATAACTTTCGCAACTAGTGTTTGCTTCAAATTTGACTTTCTGCTGTAAAAAACCCCTATCCCTCTTAGTCAACTTTCAAGTCTCCATCAAAACATTACCTTATCTACAAATCCTTCTTTGATCTGCAGGCAGATGGTACAGCTCTGTCCTCCGGCACCCATTGCATTTGATGTGCTATGTGAGGCTTATTTCTAACACCACAATCTGTGTACTTTCTAGACTGTGTTCTTCTTACATGAAAGTTAACTCTTTGAAGACAAAGACTGTGCAGCCACTTAAATAAACTCAAGCCTACTACAGTGCTTACCATATACATGCTCCTGAATATTGTTTGAATTTACCAGGAGGATAGAGTAAATAAAAACAAAATATGATAGCAGGGATCAGTGAATTTCATTTGAAACTATAGTTGAGAGATTGGGAGACTGTATGTAGGCCACCAGTCAAATGCAGCCTGCATAGCTAATTTTGTAAACAAGTTTTATGGAAATATCCTGCAATGCATTCTTTTATATATTATCTATGGCTACTCAAATACCTGAGAGGCAGTTAACTTGTTGAGACAAGGTCAAGATGGCCTACAGAACATGAAATATTTACTGTCTGACCATTGACAGAAAGGGTTTGCCAATCTCAGCTAATTGGTACTTGAGTCCTTTACAGGTCACATTTTTAAAAAAAAAGGGTCTGTAGTTTCATTTTGACACTTAGATAAAAACCAGTTTCCTTAGCTATCCAAACCTCATATCTAAAAGGCACAAACATAGGCCAGCACTATGGCTCAGGGAGTAAATGTACTTAATACTGTCTCAGGAACATGAGTTCAATATAAGGAACCCCAGAATAGAAGAAAAAAAACTGATCGTCATAAATTGCCCTCTGACTTCCACAAGTATTCTTTGACACACTTGTGGCTGTACACACACACGCATGCGCACATGCCAGCAAACAATCGTGAAGCAAAATTTAATCTCACAAACTCATCTAAGATTTCTCATCTGGGGAAAATGCAACTCACAGACAACATAACACCTCTGTGGATGTGGGTTAGGGGCACAACCAAAACCTGAGTCCCCAGATCTTAACTGCTTAAAATTGAGCATGTTCCAATAGACAGACGAAAGAAAAGAATATACTGGTCTTGTACTTTTCATCAATTGACCAGGTATGTCAGTAGCCTACTCTCTTGGGGGTATATTTGCCAATTTATTCTTCTCCCCACATCACCCTCCCAAAGCCTGCTGAGAATATGTGAGTGCTTACTAGCCACTGGACGTTCTTCATAAAAGTCAAAACCACTACTACCAACAAAATGCCCTCTTGGTTGTGGAGGAAATGCTGCCTCTTTGAATCCATGGCACTGTGTTTATTATCTATGATTTGAGAATAACCTCTTCGGAAGCAAGGGATGGTGAGTTTCAGAGGAGTGGGAAGTAGTTTTTTTTCATGGGTCATCACATTCTCCCAGTCTTCAGTGTGCTTAGGAGGCACCACTCTCCTCAGACAGCAGAGGTGTGTATGTACACACAAAATGTGCCCTTACAGTTGTAGGAAAACATGCCTAGATTTACTGGTGTATAGCACATTAGAATCAAATGTCTCTATAAAGTTGAATCATTACTTATCATCTGTTTGTACTTATTTTGTTAAAAACCATGGCTCAGGAAAGTGCTATAAGTAGAAATGGTGGTCACTATTTTGCCATAGACTTTAAAGTCATATACTTTTAGCTTGTTCCTTAGAATTTTGTGAAACTTATTCAACCTATATGTAAAGAGATAGATATTCATCTCCTGTACCAGTACCATATTATTATAATTGTTGGTATTATATTACCGTAGTGATATAATGTTCCTTAAGAATATATTACATATGTGTTCAATCCCAGTGCTGTGTTTTGGGGACCTCCATCCACAGATAGAATTGACCATGCAGTAAATATTTTTTAAAATGAAAATCTTACATTTGTACTGAACACGTACAAATCTTTCTCTTTTGCCATTATTTTCTAAATGATACATGATTGTAACAATGGTTTATACATTATCTAAATTGTGCTAGGTAGTAAAAGAAATTTAGAAATTATTCAAATCATTCAAGAGGATATATATGGCAATACTGAAAGTTTAAAATAAAAGTCTTGGGCATCTATATATTTTAAAATCCATGGGGACTGCTGAAGTAGATTCCACTGGATACTAAGTAGAAATTATATTGTTATATAGGATAATTTAGCAATACAATTTATTCAATGCTGCCATTATGTTATTGATAAAGTAAACAATGTTGGCCACCCCAGTGAGTTGGTAGAGGGATTAAAAAACACACGGCACAAACAATAATACATAGTACTCTCTCAAAACACATTTGTCCCCTATATGGGCCACACATGATAGCAAGGACAAGCAGTTTTTCCTGTTATGAAAATACACACACAAAAAAAAAACAGTTTCTATATATACCTATAAGAAAAAAATAGCCCCCTTGTGATCTCTTTCCGCGTGGTTTTCTTCAGATGAGAGTTTTTGACCCACGAGTCGTTTTAGCGAATTGGATTTTTGCAACCAACTAAGAAAATTCATGCAAAGACAGAACTCGGTTTGGGGACAAGAGAACCAGCTGTAGAACACAAATGTGAAATGTGTTTGCCTTTGTCACTGTCTAAGAGAGAAGGAAGTCTGTGACAAATGAGGGAACTGTGTAACGCTTCATGTTTTCCCTCGGTCTGCAGGGTGACTTCACCTGGAACAGCATGTCTGGCCGCAGCGTGCGCCTGAGGTCTGTCCCCATCCAGAGCCTCTCGGAGCTGGAGCGGGCGCGGCTGCAGGAAGTGGCTTATTCTCAGCTGCAGCAGGACTGTGACCTGGGGTGTCAGATCACCATCCCCAAAGGTAAGGCCCTGTTCACACGTTCTGCCTTTCTGTGGGGGCTCTGAAGTCAGCCACCTGCTTTGCCAAAGCCACAGGCTGCAGATTCCTCTCACGCCTGCCATTAACACAGAATGGAAAGTACAGCTTCTTGGTGGGAGGCTTATATCCCTGTCTGTTTGGAAAGACATGTCCAAGCGGGACAGTGTACATGCCAGCTAGTTAAAACAAGCAAACACACCAACAAGCAAACAAAAAACAGTTAACTGAGAAAATCTCAAAAGTCTTCGTGGCTTGACATTAACCAAGGAGAAAGCTTACCGAGGGATCAACGAAAAGGTCTGGAGGAAAAACTGGGCCTATCTCAGTTTGATTTCAAAATGAGCATCTGAGAAGAGTGCCTCAGATCTTTTAAGCTTGCAGGTTTGAGCTCATGCAAACAGAGAATCCGGGATAGCAGGGATGTGAACTTCTTTTGCAGCCAGTCTTTCCTGGTGTGCCTGGGCACGACTTTGCTGCTATGACACTTGCGCACAGGCACACCTGCTTGCTAGTGTTTTGACGTAGGGCCTGGTTCCCATTAAAGCTCAGAATGGGGCACCTGAATTCTTGTAGTTCATAGAAGTCTCTCTCTGAATGGTTGTCGTAATCTGTAAAGGCAGTTTTTATATTTGCATGAAGCAAAAAAATACAGAATTGAATCCATAATTCATTATGCAGATTATAGTAAGCTTTTTCATAAGGAGTTTTGACTAATGTGTTTGAAATAAAAGCAAAAGTAGAATGAGGACAGCAAGTTTCTGAAAGATAGACATGTTGTGAATATTTATCCATTAGATAATAAGTCCATGAATACATGTGTGTCATAGTTTATCTTAAAGTTCCCCAGACGTTCATATGTTGAAGGCTTTATCCCTATTGCTGAGGTATGGTTTTAGGAATGTGATTGGATCCCAAGGGCTCTGACATTTACCAGTAGGTTAACCTATGCAATGATGACATCTATAGGATGAATGTGGCCTCTTAATCCCCAGGCAAACCCCCAAACAGAAGTTCTAAACAGTGTCAGATTCACTATGAGAATAAATTCCCCAAGGAAAATAAACACAGCATCCAGTGTCTGGAACCGAAAGAAATAATACCATTCCTGATAAGACAGGAGACTCATTGGGCATAAAAACCCATTCAAACTCACATTTCCGTTTCCTGTCACTTTTGGGGGTGATTGTGTGGGATGATTTGTGGAGACTACAGCTTCCTGGTCCCAGATAAAGATACTCTGGCATACTCTATAACTTCAGAATTCTTCGGAAAGAAGGAAGAAATTGAGGTTCATGGGGGTTGGGAAGTCATTGAGACCCTGAGATAATCCCCTACAATGAATTACAGTGGAGAATTTTACCTTGGGCTAGAGCCATAATGACTATTGGTTATATGGGCAAATATTCAGGTGAGTTAGAAGAAGGGAGAGGACCATGTGGAATTTCAGTTCATCTTGCTTCTGCTCTTCCAATGAAGTCAGATGCAGTTTTATCTAGGAGTAAATATGGAGAGGAGGTCTTAGAAGTCTCAGAGAGAGAAAGAATAATGGAAGAAATGGGTTCTCTAATGGACCAGCAATAATGCTGGATTTCAGAGAAGTTGAAGATCCATATGCAGTTAGTAGCTGGAAATTTCAAATGTGAAACAAACTTCCTGACATTTAAGCATTGTTAAAATAAATATGCTTCATTTTTTATTTAAATCCCTTAGCCATAGTTAATCAAAGTCTCCTTCAATTAATTTTAGAATGGAGTGTAACGAAAGGAGAAAGACCCATAACTAATTTAAAATGTGTGCATAATCTGCAGTACAATGACACTCAAAAGATGCCTGCATCTTAAACCTATGATTAACATAGTATCCCACAGGACAGGAAGAATCTTGCAAATTTAGTACAGTAGCATCCTTGAGATAAGGTAATTCTCTGGCCTTGTCTGAAAGGGCCCAGACTAATCACACAAAAAAATTGTAAGTGAAGAAACTTTCCCAGTCGTAGTTAGGAAGGAAAGGATTGTGGAAGAAAGGTCAGAGAAGTGAAATGCTATTGGCTTTGAAGATGAAACAAAGGAGCCATAATTAAAGGGACATATGTGGCCCTGGGAGATGAAAAAGTCACTGGAATAGATACTCTCCTGAAATGCCCCAAAGGACTCAGTCCTTCCGACACCTTGATTTTAGCTCACGGAGATCCATTTCAGATTTTTAACTCCAGCATTGCAAAGCAATAAATTGGAGTTGTTTATTTCTAAGTTTGGGATCATTTGTTAACAGCAGTGTTAGAAAACCAAAATATTATCCAAGGGAATCATTAAAATAAGAGAATATGGGGTTTAAGTGAATATGAATGGAAGTTAGGGCGTTTGCTGTGGTCAGTAATACCAATATTCAGATGTCTGAGGTAGGAAGATTGTGAGTTCAAGGCCAGCTTGGGCTACCTAGCAAGCTCCTGAATCAAAATAGGGGAATAGCAAACATTTTTTGTTGAAATAAATAATCAATAATATAAACATGCCAACTATTCCATAAATAATCTATAAACAGAATGTGATTTCAAATAGTAGCACCAATGTTAATTTTGGAACTTTCACAAAATTGGTCTGAAGATAATTGAAGTCTCTAATTGTATAAATACAGTCAGGGAGATCTAATCAACCTAACAGATTATCCTTGCTCATTTGTTAAAGTTTGCCATGAAATTCAAGCAATTAAAAACGTACTACAACTGATGCACAAAAAGTGGTAAGTAAGTAGGAGATAACAGTTAAAATGAATCAAAACATGTATGAGATTCTATTATATGACAAGCATGTATTGTTTTTATTATTAGGGCAACTTATAGAATGTTGTTATTTTGAGGCAATGAGACAATCACTGAAGAAATAAAGTTGGATTGTGACCAGAATGAGTTGATGTAAAAGAAAGATTTGAATATAAAAAATGAAAGTATAAATGGATAAGAAAACACTAGGGAATATCGTTATATTATAAAGGGACCACTCAGAAAACACAGAGAGGAATAAAACCCATAACATAAAAATCAGAGGGCTGGGGAGATGGTTCAGTAGGTAAAGCATTTGCCTCAAAATCATGAAAACCTGGATTTGACTCCTGCTACCCATATAAAAGTCAGGCATAATGTCGAGGAGGCATGAACAAGAAGACTCTAGGAGTTTTCTAGCCAGTCAATCTAGGCAAATATGAACTCCATTTTCAGGAAGAGACCTTGTATTTAAAAAGTAAAATAAGGATGAGGGTGGTTGAGAAAGATGCTCAAGGCTAACCTCTAACCTCCACATACAAGCATACGCATGTGCATGCAGACTTGCTCGTGCATTCTACTCTTAAAAATAGAGTCATTTGTGTGCCAAATAAATACATACAGTTTTCATCACACATTTGCTGAATTAGATGTTAACTGATAACTTAAAATGAAGTAAACAAATCTAGATAAAATGCAAATAAATTACACGCAGCTCACAGAAAAATGCAATAAATATAAACGAATTAAAAGGCACCATTATATTTATTGGAGACATACAAGCTCAACAGTAAGATTGTTTTCTCAAACTGTCACAGATCCAAAAAGTTGGATACTGTATTTCATAGGTAAATGGATGTTTTTCATACACTTTTGATAGGGGTACAAAATATTGAATTCCAATTTGACATTCGAATTTGAAAGGGCACATCAATTCTTCTGACAACATTGGTTCTATCTAATATACTCAATGAATTAGCTAAGCGAGGCTAACAGCTTGATGATGCCTTTCAAAAAATGTCTTTTTTTGCTCAAGCATCATTCAAGGGAGATTTGTCAAAGAAACAAGAAAAGTTGATTCTGCTCCACGCAGCTACACAGATGCAAGCTTCTTGCATCCTGTGGCCTGTCCCTTCCTTATATTTACTGATCTGGTAGAGCTTAAAAATACTAAATAACCAATGCACATTTTCATAAGCTTTATAAAAATGAGATTGCAGCTTCTCAATATAATATTTAAGATGCAGCAGCTTTAAAAAAGCCTAGAGAACATAAAGAAATCTTTAGTGGCTTTCATCAGAGAGTTTCCAGCAGTAGTAATATTTATCAGGTTTTTCTCTATCAGACATAGAGGGATTGCCACTATAGAAGCAACCAGGAATGATTTCTGACTGTTCAGATCACTACATTTGCGGGGTCTCTTTAATCAGACTAACGAGTCTATAAATAACACAGATTTCACTTGCAGAATCAGGAAGCATATATGGAAAGATTTTAAATACCATGTAGTATGTTACGTTTAATGAATATTTGATAGCTTCTTAGTAGCAGTGGTCAAAGCAGGAGTTGGCAAGTGAACTAGAGTGGGTCCAACCTAAGTCCCAGCTCAGGTTTGTAAACTAAGTTATATTGGAAAATAGACATGTTCATTCATTTGCATAGCATGCATGACTGCTTTTACTTCACATCACAGCTGAGAGGTTATAAAAAAAACTAGAGAGATGGCTCAGTGGCTTAGAATGCTTAGTGCTTTTTCAGACTACCTGAGTTCAGATTCCAGCACCTATGTCAGGTAGCTCACAACTGCCTATAACTCCAACTCAGGGGGATCTGACCACTGCTCTAGTCTCTGTGGGTACACACACACAATTGGCAGATTCTGACAATACACTTGTATTTGTGACATTTGTGTTGCTTGGTCTTCTTGTGGGACTCCTAACCGCGGAAGCAGGAGCTGCCTTTGAATCTTTTGCTGACTTTTAGAAATCTATTCCTTGTATTAGTTTGCCTTGTCCAGCCTTAATATAAGGGGAGGTGCTTAGTCTTATTGAAACTTGATATGGCATGTTTTGCTGATATCTTTGGGAGGCCTGCCCTTTTCTGAATTGAAATGGAGGAGGAGGGGTGGATGGGGGTAGACAGGAGGTGGTAAGGAGGAACTGGGAGGAGAGGAGGGAGGGAAAACTATGACCAGGATGAAAATAAATAAATTAATTAAAAAATAAAACCAAGCTTTAAGAAAAGCCCAATAAAATAAAACTAAAATAGCAGAGTTGATAAATATGATTGAAATATATAATGTTCTTGTATGGAAATAGCAAAATGAAACCCCTTATTTTGTACAAGTAATCTATACTATTATCAAACAAAACCATATCTTATGTGCAGTAATAATGGCTATTTGAGCCTTTATAGGAAAAAAATGTTGATGCTTAGTTGAAGGTAAAATGAAAGGAACTAAGTGATTTTTTTTTCCACAATCAGTATAGGATATTACCGTAGGTGGGGTGGCTTAACCTCATTGTATTTAAGTTTTTAAATAGAAATCCTTTCATAAGAAATAAATTGCATATTCATTTTCTTAAATTAATTTGCTTAATTTGTAATTTTTATTTCCTTTCATTCTTGTTTCAGTTAATATCTGGTATAGGAATTGAGAAAGCTTTTGCTTATGAGTTTTAAAAATGATATTAAATAGTTAATGGTTTAAGAATCTGAAGACAATAGTCTAATAAAGACTGTTCCAATTTTTTTTTAAAAAAGCACCGTAACACCTCAAAATGGCTCAATTATCTGGCCACCTTATAAAGCATATCTTTGTCATTATCCTTTACAAAACCCAATAAGCAACTCAATGAAACAACAAAAATGTGTGTTCTTGGTATGCCAAGAATACCGTGGCTGCTTTCAGTTTGTGACTTACATGTTGATTTAGAAAGTTAGAGTAACATGGTAGATAAGAGAAGAAAAGTTCTTTCAGTAGTTCTCAAGTTATGGGTTGTGCCCTCTTTAGGGGTCTAACAATCGTTTCACAGGAGTTACTTAAGATCATCAGAGAACACAGACATTTATACTACAATTCATAGCAGTGGCAAAATTACAGTCAAGAAATAGCAGCAAAAATAATTTTATGGTTGGAAGTCACTGGAACATGAGGAAACATATTAAAGAGTCACAGCCTTAGGAACGTTGAGAACCAATGGCTTAGCTTGTCATGTAGTAATCTGGATAGCAAAGGTCTCCTGCCCTGTGTTATGCTATCTTTGCTGAAAACATCCAGGTGTGATGTGTTCAATCTCCCTCTAGAAATTTCTGGTGTGCATAAAAACCAACCTGTATCATGGACCAGAATCCACAATCTGAAAAAAAAATCCAAAGGAATCAGCACTACCAAATTTGTATGACTTCTAGGCTTGGAAATCCTCAAAGAGGGTTTCTGCTGCAAGGAGTCTTGGAACTAATGGTGCCTTCTTTGTGTCCACCATCCTTTCTGTGGTCCTCCCACAGAAGCTCATTACTTCTCATGGGACTGGACTATATATCATTTCCCTTTGAATCTAGAACACCAGATACAGGGCACAGTACACCTGTAAGTCTGTGAGAAGTGAGTGAATGTGTGCATTCTATTCTTTAAAGTTAAGCTTATCCCTTTACTCTTCCCTACCCTTGCAAAAAAAATCTATCACCCTTCTTTCTTCTTCCCTAATATCTTCAGGAATGGGTTTGAAGTTACCTTAATGATTTCCTGTAGATTTGCCCTGTACTCATTTTCCAACTTTAATTGATGGTCTCATGGGTTAATGTGAGGTTTAAATGTAGTAACAACCACAATGAGTTGAAAGCATCTCCTGGCATCTCATACATTCTCCATAAAAGCTATCCATATCCATCAGCATAATTATCATTGTCAACATTGCTCTATCACTTTGTCATGCATCTGCCCTCAACCCTATATCTCATCTTAATTATAGTCATGAGCCTATGTTTGCTTTCTTTAATTCAGGATTTCTACACTGTTCTATCACACCTAAAACCACCAGAGTAATCATCAACCATGAAGCTTCTACTTTATTGGGAAAAAAAAAAACAGTCTCAATGTTTCCTGGTGCCTACTTATCTCACTGTTGAAATGGTTTATAATACTATTTACTACAAAAGAAGAAACCCATTTAGATAACAGTCTATGATGATGGTGATGAACCAAAGATTTAAGTTTATGCTCTTGGAACAGAAAGATTTTAACATTTGTCTAAAATCTACATTGAGTAATAAATACACTCTCTATGTCATCCTGGGAAACACATGAACCAAACAGTGCTCTCTCTATCACAGATAAACTTAAATACTTACTTCTTATAGAGTTCTCTAATATCCACTTCTCTTGAATTGTGTGTCTCATCCTAACGTACATTTTCCTGGTTCAATGTAGATTTATGCCCTACAGTTTGACCATCACACATTTGTAGAAAGCAAATAGAAGGGAGAACAGGGAATCGGGAGGAAAATAAGAAAAATATCAATGTGGATAACTTTTAATTGTTCTTTGCTGTGATTCTAGGGGACTGGTAAACCAAAAGGAACATTTTATTTCTGTAGTGCTAGGTAAATGAAGCTAGGGCTAGAACCATGCCCTCAGTGGGAGCGATACCTGTGAGACTTTCCATATGTCTTCCCACTCTCTTTAGTAGTAACAAGCTTGGTACATAGCCCAGAAGAGATAGATATGTAACCCACCGAAGATAAAGCAAGAAAATATGGAAATTCATCGAATAAATGAAGCATAAAACTAGCCTGTTTTTAAGTTACTTATAAAGTAAATGAAGAGTTCTTATTTAAACCATTTTATTGGAATTCCATAATTTTTATCTAAGTGCATTTTAACAATAGATAATCCAGATTCTACCCTAAGATGTGTTTTTCTACTTTTAGGTCTAGCAGACATGTTATGTAATGCCCAGAATATATATGAAAAGATATTTTCAGAAGTGTTGGTTCTGTATATATTTGGTATTTGAAGTATGCATATATGTGCGCATATGTGTGTATGTATGCATGTATGTGTATATGTACCTTAAGAGAGAGAGGGTAAAGGATATCTTTCGCTGTGGGCTTTACCTATCGCCTGTGGACAGCACAGAAAATTAAAGAAAGAAGTGAAGCAGTATAGAAAACTCTCTGGGGGGTGGATCACTCCCACAGATTGTCCCTAGCTGTTTAAGGTATGTTCCTAACCTTAGGTTTATTTTCATATCTCTATATGGCTAACCATGTCCAAAGCTATCCTTGTCCTCTAAGTGCCCCAGGTCATTAAACAGAGAAAAGGCAAATCTATAAAGTATATTAAAATATTAACTCTGATCAAATTGCCTTTAGAAGCCCCATTTAGAAAGAAGCTGACTCTTCTGTATACTCCACTAAAGGCCAAGAATGACAGGTAGTTTCTTGAAGGTGTTTTTGTAACTTTCCTCTTGGATGCTTTTCATAAGAACTGAAGACCTTTGTCATGTCGTATATAGTTCTCAAGTACGTGCTCCTGTATGACTCAGTACCAGTAATGAGCAGGTGCCTGATTTTTTAAGCCACATGCTTTGTTCTATAGTATTCACAGATAGTCTTTCATGTTCTGAGACAATATCTTTTTCCAACCAATTCTTTGTCTCTACTGTTCACAATAACACACATCTATACATGTGTGCTGGAGCATCACCCACCATTGGACAAAGTCTTGACATCTTGAACAAAGTTCTCATCACTGAAGTTTCTAAAATATTCTGGCATCTTTCAAAGATTCTAAGGCTGCCTTGTTCTCTACGTTGTGATCGCTGCCTACAGTAAACTTGATAATTGCAAACAATGCTCCATCCTTGAAATATGATCAAGATTTTCCATACTTATGTGGAGTTCATGGGTAAAATAAAATCAAATAAGTATCCATTAAAACTAATTGCTGTTTAACTATTTAAACATTTTAAAACATTTGAGATCAAAGTCTCAAGATTATTTAATTTTTTCTTACTTAGTATTTACAAGATGTTTACAAAGAGAAAACTCTGGAAGAATAAGTTTAAAAACTTGTTGTTTAAGAGTTTCAAACTATAGCTCATGAGCCACCAGCTCAATGCTTGTTTGTATAAATAAAGTTTTATTATTAAAACCCAGACATGTCCATTCATTCCTTTACTGTCTGTGACTTCATTTTAAGGCTACAATGATGGAATTAAGTAGGTTCAACAGGAACTGGGTGGCTCACAGAGTTAAAAATATGTTTACTGTTTTGACCTTAAAAGGAAAGTCTTGACAACCTTTGATTTAAATTGTTACTATTAACTTGATATAGTAATTCATAGCTACTATCTGAGTAGTTCAACTATCCTATTCTATTCAGTTTAACTTCTTCGTTATTTGAATTTGATTTTGTAATTGGGTGGTTTTGAATGGTGAGAACTTTATATTCTCAGATTTTAGTGTTTATACATGTAAATAGATTTTTTTTTCCAAAATGAGATAGTCACTTCTTTAGTAGAACTAAATACAAAAGTAATGCTTAATGAATTTCTTAAGCAACTAATGTCACCATATACTCATATATATGTAAGTAGTGTGCCATATATTTATAGACATATTAATAGTGTGTTGAATAGATGATTTTAATAAAAAGATAATCCCCAATATGGATTAATTATGATTTTATTAGTACTATCTGATTTTATGGCTGGCAAGATAGAAACATTTATCTGAAAAGGGTTGCCTATTTATAGATTTAGATTTATTGGCAATCTGACCTCCCTCCTTCTACCTACCATATGTCAAATACACACAAATTCAAAACATCTGTGTAAGTAGACCCGGCATGACATGTCTGATGGGCCTAGAAGTAGAAACTCACAAAACTCCCACTATTAAGATCTCCCCCTATTAAGATTCATTATTTACAAGTTACAAAAGCTCAATTAGAAATCGTTTAAAGTAGTATCTAACTTCATGAAGAGTCCAGGGATAAGCTACTTCCACGTCTTGAGTGGCTTTCTATTGTTGCTGTTATCAGTGGAGCCCCTTGCTGCTCCGCTGACTTTCTTCATCATCTTGGAATGGCTGCAGCAACCTCTGGCATTCTTATGCTTATAGGAGCATCAAATGATCAGGAAGGGTACTGACTTCCCAGGGAGGGTTTTTTTAAGAAGGGAGAAGCATTTCCACTATTGTCCCCCTAGTAGACTTCTCTCCCTTCTTACGCCCAAGAACTGAAATACCTTCAGGTTCCTAACTGGGTACTGGCAATCAGGACTATATCCTAGGGATTAGCTTGAATTTATAGAGTGTTTTGCCGAGGCTGGAGTGAAGAATCATCCCAGGAGGCATGAAGTAACAAAATGGGGCAAGGATGAATTAGAGAGAGTGGAGGAAAGAAGGTAAACATTGATTTGGTAATGATATCATCTAGCTCTGCATCCAGGTGATGGGGAAGAAATTGGTCTAAATTTTTATACAATTGTGTCATCTTTCCAGTTACTCTATCTAAGAGAGTTATTTTTTTTTATTTTACTCTATATTTTATTTTATTTTATTTTTGAATTTATTTTTTTTAATTTTTTTA
>NW_026068071.1:1828478-1850172 GCF_014885135.2 Alexandromys fortis
GTATGGGTGCACTCCTCGCGGTCCTGAGTTCCTTGCTTGTGCTCTCTCTCCTTCTGCTCCTGATTTGGACCTTGAGATTTCAGTCCGGTGCTCCAATGTGGGTCTCTGTCTCTGTCTCCTTTCATCGCCTGATGAAGATTAATATTCAGGAGGATGCCTATATGATTTTCTTTCAGTTCTCCTTCTTATTTAGCTTCTCTAAGAACCCGAATTATAGGCTCAATGTCCTTTATTTATGGCTAGAAACCAAATATGAGTGAGTACATCCCATGTCATTTTTATGGGAGTAACAGGCAGAAATTCTTAGGAGTTGCCAAGATTTAAAGTTCATGGCTTATGGATATCTGATTGGCTTGTCCATTATAAAACAAAAGCAAAGTAGGTGGAATTAGTCTCTTACATAGGTCAAAAAAAAAATCACACTCCAAATAGGCACAACTCTCAGACTCCATTTTATTATTGTGAACTACAGGCTTTGGTTTGACACAAATAATGGTGAAATTCTATAACTTGGGCTCTTTTTTTTTCTTTAAAAAAACATAGGGTCTGATGTAACCCAGGTTTGTCTCCCTCCCTATATAACCAAGGATGACTTTGAACTTCTGATCTTCCTCTATTTACTTCCCAAGTACTAGAATTGTAGGCCTGTGTCAACACCTCTGGTTTTCTACTAGCTGGAGATTAAACCCAGGGCTTCATGAATCCTAGTCACCAACTGAGCTGCATCCCCAGTCCCTCCCCCTGGATTTTCTTCTCTTGAGTTAACAATTCAAAGTGTCTTTGTAGATGAGTGCGATATTTTTAACTTGTGGTCTCCTTCCTACTCCCCTTCTTTTAAAGTCCAGGAAAGAAATAAAGCCGAAAGAAATGATTTGATAAAACCTTTTTCTGGTTTGATGTTTAGAAACTTCTCTATCTGAAAACTAAGTGTCTACTTAGACTAAGTTTTAGTATCCTTTTCTCTGTGAGGGTAATGAGATAAAGGATGCAAACTGAGAAGCAGCAAAGAATAGGTTAGCTCCCAGCTTTGGAAAAGACAGTAGTAAGCCTTCTCCTTTTGGATATGTGCATATGACGTTTTGGGTTTTTTTTTATCTTTTTTTAAAACTCATAGAATTTAAATGTGAAAAAAATGATAGTGAGAAAAAGGTCCTTCTAGGGTATAATTTGATCACGACCACTTGTTGAAGCAAGGAGTAATTACAAAGAATGCCTAGTTAAGGGAAAAACCATAGCTGGGCTATTAAGCTGACATTCAACCCCTAAGAGCAGCTTTCCTACCTCACATTTTGACCAAATGAGGAGACATGCTTAATAGCTCAAATTTCTTAACGATTTTGTAAAATAGGAAAACACTTGCTTTGAGATCCAAGAATCTGCGGGAGTTATTTGTCCTTCTTGAATATCATAAAGAAAAATTTTAGAACTAATTGTCCTAGCAAAATAGTTCACACAAAACAGAAAAGGATTTCTTTTCTTAGTATTTAATTGAGCTAAAAGCATGGTGACCTCCAACAGTTCAGTCTCATTACAGCAGTAAGAAACTCACGGAACGTTCTTATTTTGTGACCACAGATTTGTTAACTTTACCACTACTTCAGCATGTAAACTATGGAGGTCAGTACATTTCACAAGTGCTTGGGGGAGCCTGCACTCTAAAAAGAAGCATCTCTATTGCTTAAGAATATCATAAAATACTCCCTCCTCCAGGGAAATAGAGACACTTTGAAAACAGATTCCGGAAATCTGAGTCCACATGGTACTATAAGGATGAAGAAACAACGCCTAATTCAGTAGAATTTGTGCCAAGAGAAATGACACCATGCCCATATTCCAACATGCCTTCTTCTGTTTAAATTATAATTGATATTCTGAAGATAGGATGATAGAGAATGATATGTCTTGTGAAATAACATTTCTTGATGATGCCATACCTGGGCACATACAAACATGCCCAATTTTCAGACAATGTTGAATACATGGTGGGGCTATGTTGGACTTAAATTTTTTTTCATATTTTTAGTGTAGGCTCTTTTCTTTTCCAGTATTTTTATTTTCACTCTCCAGAACTCTGGTTCCCACTGAAGGAGCTACACGACACTCTGGAATCTGTTATATTATCATGTTTGTTCACCAATACAAGGCTTATCCAATAAAACAGGGGTTTTCAAACTATGGGTCACAACCGTTTGGGGGAGGGGGGTCAAATGACCCTTTCAAAAAGGTTGTCTAGGACCATCCTGTAAATCAGATATTTATATTATGATTCACGATAGTAGCAAATTACCGTTATGAAGCAGCAATGAAAATAATTTCAAAGTTGGAAGTCACCGCAACATGAGGAAATGAATTAAAGGGTTTAGCATTAGGAAGGTTGAGAACCACTGAAATAAAGGTTATATTACTAAAATGAAAACATTCAGAGAGTAGGAGAACCAGAAAAAAAAAAGGATTTCCTAAGCCCTTTAGTCACCATGTGATTTATTGAGGAAAACACCACCAACATTGAAAGGGTCCTGAAAAGAGTAACTTTATCCCCTGAGGATGGGAGTAAACACTAGCCTTTGCAGGCATACTTGGGGTCATCCTTCACTCTTCCGTCGTAACACCTAGTTAAATGTTCACAAAGGCATTCCCTTGTTTGCTTTAGTCAGCTTTTCCCAGATCTATCTCTGACACTAAACTCTTGAATCCCTCAGAAGAACAGATAGTGTCTGTTCATCGAAGTTTAAAGCTCAGCATTCAGCCTCTGCAACAGTGTGTGACTAATCACTGTTGAGGGGACAGATGGATGAATGGGTGGGTGACTAAAAGGATGAATGATGAATCCGCTGTCTAGAGAAAAGATGATATATAACATATAAGTATTATGCCATAAATAATATTCCCAAGCCATGAAGACTAATTATGTGCTAGGATCAACCTGGAGAAAATTTAAAACAAAAACTTTTATGTTAAAATGGAAAAGACACCTCTACGTTAGCTCTTTTCCTAAATATCTAGGCATTACCCTAAGCCATTTCTTGGACCACAGCATTGCCAGTGGTCCCATGAATCTCCCTTTCATGGGCAGCTGATTCCCCTTTGCTGCCAGAGATGTTCTCCTTCTGTTTCTTTGTAAGGGCTTTAAATACAGAGAGGGCAACTTAAAGTACAAGGGGCAGTTTGGAATTCATTCCAATGTCTCATTTTTTTTCTGGCTTTCCCTGGAATTTTGGCTGCCCTGCTCCTATCAGCACCTATCTGTTTCCCAGGGTGGACTTACCAGGAAAATTTAACGTACATGAATAACGTTTATCATTGGAAAGTAGCAGATGTTGAGCATGGATACAATGAATGGTTCCCTGGGACCACTAATAATATAATTACTTCTTTAACAATACTGCTGTTGCACACTATAAATAAAATACAGCTTTTAGTCCTTGCCTCGCCTTTGTTTTGAAAGGTCTACACCATGAGGAAAAGAAACCATGGATATTCAAGTTAGTAAGGAATAAAACAGTATTAAACAATTATTTTGAGACAGATCTTACTGCATAGACCAGGCTGGCCTCAGACTCACAAAGCTCTACTTGCCTCTACCTCCCAAGTTCTGAGACTAAACATGTGCATGACCACACCCAGCCTGTGTTAAGTATATTTGAAAATATCATCTTTTATATAACTCACTTGAATTGTAGTTACACAAATCCATATATATATATAAATATATGTGTTTTATATGTATATATAAGGCAATAATTTGGTTAGCAGTATAGATGTAAGATGATTACAAATATTTCTGTAGAAATTGGAGTTCAAAGGAACATGTGAAAAAGATAACATTTGTATGTTTAGTCAGCCACCTATGAAACCATGACTAGAACCATAAAAATAAAACAGACTGTGACTCTTAGCTGGCCACTCCCTTTTTAGCAAGTATGTTTCACCAAAATAGAAGCCACAATGAATGTTTTGTGTCAGCTTGGACACGTGTTTCTCTTCAGATGAGGGAGATGGCAATAGCAGATTATTTCCATAGTTTCAACCAGGTCAG
Organism: Alexandromys fortis; assembly: GCF_014885135.2. Taxonomy (NCBI): domain Eukaryota; kingdom Metazoa; phylum Chordata; class Mammalia; order Rodentia; family Cricetidae; genus Alexandromys; species Alexandromys fortis. The sequence goes on from NW_026068071.1 coordinate 1,832,515, forward strand.
GAACTATGGCTTTGTGAGTCATCTCCCTTCTTGCCACAAATTTGAGTTCCCAATTCTGTGAAACACCTCAAGAAGCAGACCAGACCTCCATTTTCTCACACTTAACAAATAAAGTTTCAACCTTTACTCAAAGACCTTAGGCAAAACAGCTGGTATCTGAGAAAAAGGCTTTTAAAGACCATTTTCATTTTTTTTGAGTAATTTTTGACATAATCGAAAAGTTATGAGATGATACAGCACTTTATTTTGAGCCTCTGCCTGTTTCCCCCAATAATATAACAACTTTGATATATTGCCATCAACAAGATGATAGGCTTGATTAATATTTGTGTCAGTTCTCTGCTAGCATCCATGATGCTGCATTCCATTGAGTTGGGCATCTTTCCTTTGTTTTAAATAAACAACTTTTCTAGGTCCACATAGCCTCTGTAAATAGCATTATGTGGTTTTGAAGAAAGCACTATGGTATCTTTCCTGGGAGTTGAGTAGCATACCACCACTCAATGCATATGTACTTTCACACTGCATCTTTCCACACAAGTAAGGAAGGGAAATTAGAAGGCTATTTCCTCCAGGGACTTGTTTTAATCCTAAAACCTATAGTCTTTAAGCATTTGGTACAAAGATCACTAACTATAGGCAGATTCTCATTTCTTTATAAATGGAAGGGAAATGCTCTTCTTCCTTAAATTCAACCCAATAGTTAAAGCATTAATAATTTGTAAATATTTTGATATGGTTCTGTTTAAAACAGAAGTAGAGACTGGGTGCCATTTGTTTGGGAGAACATGAAGGTTTCCTTTATATTGTCTGTGTATATTGCTGTGCTCTCTACATAGAATTATTAAGAAAGCAGTGATCCTCAACCACAGAAACTGTGTTTCCTGTGGTCATGCCCAGAAACATCATTGGTAGCTGCAACAGAATATGAGTGGATGGTCTGGCAGCTGGTAAATAAGGGCAGGGAATGTAACCTATAATACACAGGACAGTTGACAGCAATAAAAAATTACCTGACTACATATGTCACTAGTGCTCAGACTGGGAACCCATGGCAAAGACCATGTGTAGTTTCTAAAGGGTCACTTCGTCCTTTACCACCCACAAGTCTCTTTTTATATTTTTCCTCACTTTTTCCACTAAGTTCTCCACATTGCCTATGACTTCCTTTGGTTTACTTTCTCTAAGAGTATATTTTTTTCTGGTTCAACTAAATAGTGATGCAGCTATGGCTGGGAAACAAGGGAGGTAGTGCCAAAATCATCCTGCCTGCCAAATTTTTCTCAGCAGAAATTGTTCTAAAGGACTGAACAAGTTAGAACCTCCCTTCCAGGCTCGAATGGGTTTGAAAATTTCAGTGCCTGCCAGATACTACAAATGAGTGTAATAGCTCAGGGTCAGGTGCCTATGCTGACTTTAGGTGGGTATGAGGAATATTAGCCATAGAGCTTTTCTGCCGTTGTTGAGAGGCTAAAACTCCAGATCTGTGTGGGAAATAACCCAGATTTTACAGCAGTGCACAGCTGTTAAAGATCATTGTACATTGGTGTCCAGGTGAACAGTAGCGGACTGTATGTGGCTTTTTTTGTGCCCACTGAGCTATATTCTTGACTATGTCTGTGATAGAACCAAAGGAGACATTTGGCCCTGGCAGCAGGCGCCTACTAATGCTTTCTTTGCTTTCATTTCATCATTATGTATATGTATCCCCTTCTCTTGTGTTAGTCAGTTTTCATCACTCTTACCAAATACCCAAAAGGGGGCCAGAGAGACTGCACCACATTTCAGAGCATTTGTTATTTATGCATGACACCCAGATTCAGTTCCCGCACTGATGTGAAAGCCTTGTTAGCCAATTATCTTTAAGAGGTGGATCCAAGTTAAGGTGTGGCTTTCTGGGACATGGAATAAAACAGGTGCACAGCCCAGGTGCGCTCGCTCTCTCTCTCTCTCTCTCTCTCTCTCTCTCTCTCTCTCTCTCTCTCTCTCTGATTCCCATGGGGGCACAGCTGAGCTTGGATTTCTCATTCCTGTTTAATGAGTTTTCCCCTTATAATAAATAAAAATATAATTGTTTTATACTTTAGCCAGCCTGGTTATTTCCTGAATCAAGTTAATTTTTACCGTTGGTGCCCCATGTTGGGGGCCATTCTGTTGACTGAGGTTCCTGTCCTGCCAGGTTCCCGCAGTCATTAAGTCCCAACGAAATCACACAGAGGTCTACATTAATTATAAACTGATTGGCCTAGTATCTCAGGCTTCTTATTAACTCTCATAACATATATTAGCCCATTATTCTTGTCTGTGTTAGCCAAGTGGTTTGGTACCTTTTTCGGTGAGGCAGTCACATCTTGTATCCTCTGTGTCTGGGTCACAACTGTAGACTGAAACTTCTCTCTTTCCAGAATTCTCATTGCCCCACCTTCACTTCCTGCCTGGTCACCCCACCTATACTTCCTGCCTGGCTACTGGCCAATCAGTGCTTTATTAAAAATAATACAAATGACAGGATAAAAGACCATTGTCCCACAGCACCACACTCTCATGATGCCTCACAACTATATGTAATTAGAGTTCCAAAGGATCAGATACCTTCTGCAGTCATCATGCATGTACATAGTACATATACATCCAAGGAAAACACTAATATATATGAAAGAGAAAAAAAAGAAATATTTTTTAAATACTAAAAAAATTTTAAAGAGGTACACAATTTTAGAGATTTCCACATGTGGATTGACTTTCATTATGTTAGGCCTATCTAATATCAACGTATGATGAGGCAGACCACCATTGTAGGGAGCATGTAGTAGACAAAGTGCTTACACCATATCAAGCAGAGAGGTGCAGATGAAGGTAAGTCCTAGCTTGTACAATAATTTATAAACAATGGGAGTTTATACAGAACTGGTAAGGAGGTAAGTTTAAGATCAAGGGCCATATCTAGTGAGGGTCTTCATGTTTCATAGTGTGGTGGAAGGTATTATAGAGAGAGAAAGAGAAAGAATAGCTTCAAGGCATTTCTAATTGGCATTAATCCATCCACAAGGGTACATACATGATTTCAGGTCCTTTCATTAAACCTACACTTTCTCACACTGTTGTAATCAGAACTAAGTTTCCAACACATGCATTATTACTATTATTATTAAGTTTTTTAAGACAGGGTTTCTCTGTAGCTTTGGAGCCTGTCCTGGAACTAGCTCTTGTAGACCAGGCTGGCCTCGAATTCACAGAGATCTGCCTGCCTCTGCCTCCCAAGTGCTGGGATTAAAGGCATATGCCACTACCGCCCGGGCCAACACATGTTTTGTAGAAACTTCCGATCAAGCCTCAGCAAGATTTAAGAGAAATAAAACCTCGCAATTATACATATCTATAAAAATGTTTTTCCAGTGTGACAGAATCAGGGGCAGGGCTACACTTCTGGTGTGTATGCTATCTTAGAGACAGCAGTTACATAGAAGAGGAACTTGGGCAACATGTCCCCATCAAAGGTTTTTTGGAATGAGTCTTTCAGGTTTGGTTTCCATGCACCTTCCTTTCACCAGGTATTGTGAAAGTAAGTAATCATTAATGTTTTCAGAGATGAACTAACTGAAGCTGAAAATTAACAAAAAAAGATGTAAGGAAGAAAGTTCTTGTCTATTTACCATTTCTGAATATCTGAATATTTGTGGTCTCATCTTTCCACCTCTACTCTGTGCATAGATCAATGAATAATCAATACTTATTGATCATGTGCTGTCCTCTAAGTACATGGTATCTATAACCTTATTTAATTCAGGCAACAGTTCTTACCATCAAGACTATATATGTCTCCTATTTTATAGGTGAGGCAACTGAGGTTTTAAGAGATTAAGGAACTTATCTGTGGGAAGTGGTAAATTCAAAACCTGTGTTACAGAACTCTCTAATGTCAAAGCTAGTACTCTCCATATCTGCCTAGGGGGTAGGGGAAAAATAAAGTACCTATCTGAAAGATGAGCCTGTGAGAGCAGACATATATCTTGACATGCCCGAAGTAATAGAAAGTTAGAGAAGTAGGGGGAGTATACAATAATCTTAACCTTTAACCAGTCGTGAAGACTAGCACAAGTCATCATTGATATGATACCAAAATTCATGTTTTGTAATATAATCTAATATGCATTATGATGCAATCCACAGAAAATCTATTCATCTTACAGTTACCAGAACTGAGAATCAAAAAGTTAAAGCACAAACCTCTCCAAGTCAGAGAACTGATAGGTGGTGAGGTTTGGATTCAAAGTCAAATTTCTCCATTTTCCATATAAGGCTTATCTTGAGGAATATGCTTTAGAGCAGAACACGTATATCCATAATGAGACAGGAAGACCACCATCCAGAAGGATTTGTGCATGGGGATAGAACAGTGGGAGAAGAGAATGTTTGAAAGCAAAGTATAATGAAATATATGTAGAAACCATCATAGTAAAATCCATTAGCCTATATACTAACCAAAATAATACAAAAAATTAAAATAGACAAAAACACTTGTGGCTTCTCATGATTAACTCAGCGATAGAACATTTGGTTGCCATATGCAAGGTCCTGGGTTCCATCCCTAGCACCAGAGAAAAATCTCTTAGGCTTTAAAGATGTATTGTTTAGTTATTCTATTCAGTCAAACACATAAATTAAGGAATTAGAGAATTTCTTAGAAGGGAATGTTATTACTGACCAAACACATTTGGTGATATGAACTAGCAATAAAGAAAGCATTACAAAGTCAACGCACCAGCAGTTCTATTTAGAGAAGAGATTAGAATCTTGTGTAGTTGGCGAGTTTTATCATCTGTGTATATGTATAATAAGTCACAACACTCCCTAGTAGGTAGATCAACTCTTAGATTTTAAGATATGAACACACCAGGGATGAAAGAGATTAATGGCTCTTGGCCACTGTACAATTGATTTACACGGTTTTCTCATTTTACAAATCTCATGACTCCAAAGGCAGAAAATCCTACTATTTTCATTTTGTGGGAAAACAGTAGTTTTGGCGGGATTTTGAAAGGGAAGCGGTATTAAATGTGCCTGTTAACTATATTGGGGTTTTCCTGCACTTGCAAGACTTCACGGCAGAGGAGGAGCTGGGATCCCCTAGAGGATCCCAGGAATGCTCATTTCATCTACAGGCTTTACTCTGTCATTTCCTGCTATCAGAGTCTTGTTTTGTAAATTTTATTTTGTGGTATTGCCTTTTTACAACATGTTTTAGTATATCCTGCGAGACAATTCTTAATCCACTTTTTAAACAGTTCCCTTGGGTATGAAAAAAAATTTTTTCTATTTGAACCCAGTGTGGCATCCTGTTCTACATCCCCTACACATTAAGCTGAATAATCCCAAAGCATGTTCTGGCAATGATAAATGCCAATATTTTATGATGACATCCCAGGAATTTGATTGGAGCTGCCGACTGATATGAGTGCTATGTTTACTATTTGGTGATTTAAGCAGAATACTAAGTACATTTGTTAGAAGTATTAGATGCAAAAGGGAATATTCTCCACTTTTAGTGACACATCCAATACAACTCCAACATCCACCAGTGGATGAATACTTAAATTATGGGACAGTCATTGTGTAGAATAACATGCAAGCCACAGGAAGAAAGAAGATCTGAATTTATGGATTTCTACTAGGCTCCACATTAAGCATTTTATATACACTGTTTCATTTAATTCCTATGAAAAAAAACCATGTCGTTCTCACTATTTATGCAAAACCAGAGTCTTAACCAAAGCACTGCAGGTTGTAAATGGTATCGTAATAGTAAGGCCTGAATTCTGTGAGCTGCCAAATCCTTTTCCCTTTCCAGTTACATTACAGTAGCTTATAAATGTCAAAGCTATATGTGTGTATAGTTGATTCTGTCATGGAGATTTTGTTCAAGATGAATGGTGACTTATATAACCACATAAAATGAGAAAAGCCTTATGTAATAGCAAAACAAACACATCTGGATGTCAAAACTGAATTACATACGAATGAGGGCTGTTTCTAGCTCTTCCCATGATGGAAAGAACATTTCATAGCGCATTTTAAGGCTGGTTTCATGTGCTTTTTCTAGTGAGGATTTTTCTAGTATTGATAGAGCTATTTCTCTGTTTACACCATTGAGTTCTATGAGTCAATACAGAAGTCAACTGCAATCATTTGTTTTTAATATGAAAATCATTGGTGTACTTAATTTTTACTACTTCTTATTCTTTTAATATTTACAGATGGACAAAAGAGAAAGAAATCATTGAGAAAGAAACTGGATTCCCTAGGGAAGGAGAAGAACAGAGACAAAGGTAAAGGGCCAAATAACTAAAACCAATGTATCTTGCAGGGAGCATGCTGGTTTGATTTTGTAGAGATTTTTAATTACATCAGTTTACAGGGTTGGGTTCTATTATGTAAACCGAATTTCTGTAATGGAATGTCATTGAGAGCTGGTGTAGGTCTACTTTTCTGTATTTTAGTATCCTTAGGCTGAACTGATGAGTTCAGCTGGTTTGAGCAGTGGGCAACTATAGCCAATGTTGTGGTTCCAATTATTCTGTCCAATCAGCTATGTCTAAAGACGACCAGGGTTGAGTAGCCATGGACAACATGCCTAATACTAAACAGCTGTTTGGTAAATGGAGACAATTAAGCAGGACTAACTAAATGAAAAAGAGTTTAGATTCATCCACTATGAATACAGAAAAGAAACAATCTTCATCTCATGGCTTACTGAAGATAGGTCATCCTCAGCAAGTTTTTTAGATCACAGAATGCTTGGTTTGGGTCCCAGATGTTTTTGGCAATGACTGGCTTTCATCATACTGATTTGTGTCTATTTCTATGGCTATTTAGGGAAATGACACTTAAGTCAGTCTTTCAGAGACATTTGTGGTCAATTTGAATTTGTATTCTGTAGTTGTAAGGGTCACCTGGACCCCATTAACACAGTGTAATTTTTTATGACTTGTTATTGAATTATATGAACTGATTGTTGAATGGTGTGATTGAGTGAATGCATGTTCATTTTATGTGCCGTGGTGAGTGAGAGTTGAATGAAGAAAGGCACATGTCTCATTTTGACGTTCTCATATATCTAGTGACTGCATTTATGCTTGCAGGAGAAAACAATGACTTTTAAAATAAATGCATTGTGAATTGTCCTGGACAAGCCTTATTCCAACACTGACACCAGTTTACACACCCATAGCTTCAAGTGCCCTTTAAGCTTTATGACATTTGGACATAAGGAATGAAAACTCACTGTTTTACTTCCCTTCCAGTGGTGTTTGTCTTCCTTGGTGCTAGTAGCAATGTAGACTGGAAAATTTTTGTGGCATATGCTGTAATTCACAGTGTGGGATGTTTAGCAGCATCCTTGGCCTCTGCTAACTAAGTGCCTATAGCACTGCCTCCAGTTTAGCAGCATCATTGGCCTCTGCTAGATGACAGTAGCCCTGCCTCTAGTTTAGCAGCATTCTTGGTCTAGCTAAGTGCCAGTAGCACTGTCTCTAGTTTAGCAGCATCCTTAGCCCCTGCTAAATGCTAGCAGCATTGCCTCTAGGCAGACTGTGCTCAGCCTTCTAAATGTATACCTCTAGCTGGGCAAAAAAGAGATAAAAGTGTTAGGAATCCATACCTCTAGCTGCAAGAAAGAATTATAGTTGTAATATTTAAATAACCTGAGGCCGAAAGGCTGTGGAATGTAACTCAAGGGTAAAATACTTGTCCAGAATACACAAGATCAATCGTTCTGTGCCCAGCATCCCCCCCCCCAATACAAACCAAAGAACACCTAATTGGCAGATCTTCACTGCAATGAATCTGAATATTGTTAGGCAAGAATATCTCAGGCATGAACTGTTGTTGTTGTTGTTTACAAATAAAAACTCTCACTATATACATTCTAACATGAGAACTGAGATCATATTCACCAGGATACTCAGTAGGATATGAACAACTTCAGCAGAATTTGTTGCTAGAATAATGAAGACCAAGGGTGGGCTAGCTGCATATCCACTGTCTGATAAATTTTATTACACATATATAACCGATGTTTTATAACCCTTAATTTTTGTGTTTTATCTCTGACAATTTCATGAATATGTATTATAGTATATCATATTGTCATCATGTATTATACTATATTGTATATAGTATATTATAGTATATTGTATTGTGATCATATCCACTCCCTCTCACCTCCTCTGATCTCTTCCTGCTAATCCTCTTCTCTTTCTAACTTGTCCCCTTTCTACATTCCTCAATGTCCCCTTGACTTTAGAGGGGGTAAAACTGACGCGTCATTTAAGGTTGGGCTCTTACATACACCAGTCCCGCAATTATCCATGGGAGATCTATCCAAGGACTTTCCATGGATGACTCAAATTTTGACTAATAGTAAATCTATGTACAGTATACTTCCCTTTGTATACATGCATACATATGGTAAAATATAATTTATAAATTAGGCAAAATCGAAGCCTAACCAAAATAATTGACAATAAGACAATTATTATGATATGCTGTAATAAAAACCATTTAAAACATATGACTTTCTTATTTGGTAATTTTCCACTTAATTTTACTACAGTTTTCTGTGAGTAACTGAACACTTAAAAGTGAAGACAACTATACGAGTAATTAGTTACTGCTTCAAGTTGCTTTACTCTAGGATTTGAAACACAATTAAGATGTTAGGCTTCTTGAGAAAGTACCAGTTCAGAGTACTAGAATGAATTTTTATTTTTTGGCATGGGAAAATTGATGTTTGTATTTCCTAAAACTGGTGTGGGGGATGCGGGGTGGATGGGTGTGTGTGTGTGTGTGTGTGTGTGTGTGTGTGTGTGTACTCATCTGCACATACACTCATATGGTATATAAAGAAATCAGAAAGAAAGAACATGAGTTAATAGGGAAGTACGAGTCAGCAAGTAAGAAACTAATTAGTGTCCCCTGGGACATAGAAATGGTTCAGACCAACTCATGCTAATGTATACCCAGTAAAAGCTTGACAGTATTCAGTATTGACATCAGAGAAGATGAGTGGAGAAATGAAGTAAGGTCTTGGTGATTCCAATGAAAAGGCAGAGCATCCATCTATCTATGGAGAGAAGTACCAAGCTTCACTGTATGAAGCTTGCTCTGCATGAATTCGCTGTAGTGGGTAAAAATCAAGGCAGTCTAGGCTTAACTGAAGAGTTACTTCTTGACAACTCTTCAAAACATAAAGCCTTGTCCATGTCAACACAGGGAGCCATTACTAGGCTATCTTGGCAACCAGAACTTAGGGATGGCTGTGTGCTGGTATGACACATTTGTAATCAGTTCACATTCTTTCCTTCCCTTTCGATCTTAGGGTTCACAACAGATGCACATGTGAAAAACGGTCAGTTCTGAAATCCAGGAGGGAAAGAAGGAAAACAGGAAACTCTGAATGACCTCTTAGGTTAGGCCATCTAAAAATAAAGGGGAGCAGTTCTTCATGGTTGACCTGCTCTCCCAATAATAAAATGATTCACAAATCTTTGATATGCTACCTTATTAATTGATTCCATCAGCATGAAACATCCTGCATGATATTTAATTTTTTGATATAAAAATATATAACAAATCATATGACATTCTTGCATCCAGGCTGCTACTTAAACAAAGCTCATCTAAGTTTTGGTTGCCATATGGAAACTAATTCAAGATTGACATTGGTTTGCAAAACATATTTTCAAACAAAAGATTTCCAAGTTCCTAGTCTCTTGTAGTTTAATTATTTGGCAAACAAAAGTAACTTTCAGAAATTCAGAAAATGTCTTTCTTGTCTCACAAAAACAAAACAAAGCAGTCTGTGGAAAAGCTAAATAAATAAATAAATAGTTTAAAAACCATTTTGATCTAGTTCCATGGTTTCCTTAATCAAGGTACATTGGGACAAAGTGTTACTATGGCATAACTTTCCACCAGGACACCGACAGGGTATCAACATGAAAAGAAGATTAGTTCAATTGTGGTACCCTTTTTGGTATCAAATTCCTGTGTCATGTTTTATGGTTACTCACTGTCCAGGTCGCTATATGGGAGCTCTCAAGTAAAACTACAAAAGATTATTTGCTGCAACTTCCATTTTTATTTTACATTAAGTAGTAATAGAAAAATTAAGAATTAATTACGTGTAGACATTCTCCAAGAAGATAGATTCAATAGTATCATAAAAATCCAACATTATGGGCTAAGGACATCATTCAGTAGGTAAAGTAGCTAACACACAACTGTGAGAACCTTAATCAAACCCCTAGAACCTTCATAAAAATGCCAGATTTAGTGCTGTGTGCCTATAACCCCAGAAAGGATGAAATGGGAGGTTGAGACAGGTGGATCCCTGAAAGCTTACTGATCATCTAGCCTGTAAACTTGGCAAAATTCCAAGCCAATGAGACTTCTGATCTCAAATAAAAGGTGGTAAGTACCTGAGCAGGGAAATCACGGTTTTCTGACCTCCTCATGTGCATATGCAAATCCAAATCCCCAAGAACACCGTAACATGAACATGCACACATAACATGCGCACGCGCGCGCGCACACACACACACGCCATTACTGGAAAAGAGAATGACCAAGATGTATGTACTTTCCAAGAAAGGTAGGAAGGAGCTTGGGTTAGCTCACCGACTACTTTGTGGACTACAACACAACTTTTGATCTACATGATAACAACATTGAGACATCATCAAAATATAGTAAGAAGGAATGACTTAATGATGTTTTCAAATACTTTATCGTGCTACACTGTATTATACGAACTTGGAGTAGAACTGACACCAGCACAAAGGAATGGAGGAAGGGCCATTTGAAAGCTATAAAATCTACGAGCTAAGCAATGGTACCATGGAATGAGGATTGTGGCAGAGGCGAAGAGGAATAGATCAAAAACAGAAAAAAAAAAACTTGAGGGTAGTATGGCAAGATGATGGAATAGAAATGAGGCATGAAAAGAAGTATTAATGTATGACTTTCTAATGTCATATTTAGCCCATGAAGCAAGACACCCCTAGCAATCCAAGCAAGGTGTGGTAAGGAAAGACTTAGAATGAGGCATGCCTTAGTAACATACAACTGTAAAGAAACAAGAAGTAGTTCATGCTTGGAGGACAAATGAGAACCATAAGATGTAAATCAAGTATAAATTCTGGGGAAAAGAAGGTACTGCATGGGACTAAGGAAGTGGGTGACAAAGGTGGTATACAGCCAAAGGTCAGAAGAAAGAAAGGGGATGAGTAAATATGAGAACAGAGAGTCATGTGCGCCACTAAGATGGACTGGCAAGTCACCAAGTCTTATGTGAGATTGGTGGTTTAATGGTGATTCAAAGCCAATAATAGAAGAAAACAACAAAGTAAAGGACAAGGACAAGCCTGTGATGGTAAGATTCTGCCACGGGTGGGAGAGTGGGGCTCTAAAGGGAACAGTTGGGACCAGAGAAGAAATTTCATCACCTTTTTACCCTGTGTTTCATGACAAGGTAAAGACGACCACTGATAATATCCTGGTGAAACACATGGCTCTGATTAGAACACATTAGTAGTGTGTCCCTAGTCATAGCACAGTGAGCCTTAGGTAATATCTTTGTCATTTAAAAATCCTATTATCAAGTTTATTAGCTTCTGTCTTTGCAAAGAATCATTAGATTTCTGTGACCCCCCCCACAGAAAAGGGGCATATGCACCCAACACTTTATTGCCGCATAAATGATAAATTTGCCCAATACGATTTTGATAAGTTCTTGATTTCACAATAGCTGTATTTTTAAGAAGAAAAAATATACAGGGATCCTTCCTAGAATATTATAAAGACCTCAAGACAACATGCGATGTTTGGAGGTTAGAGGACTCTATGTTCTGAAGCTTGTAATAGTCTTTGAGAAAAACAGCAAGAAAATAAAGAGAACCCATTGAAATTCTTGCTTTGAAATAATAAATTCAGTCCTAACAGAAGCCTACCATACCAGAGAGAAACAGAAACCCATTCTTAGTAGGAGATAATGAATCCATATGGTTCCTCTTTAATTTGTATACGGTTATTACAGTTTACAATCACTGATGGAGTTTCAGGATTAAAAAATGCTGGATTAGGGCGAGATGGAGAACTGCTCTTGCAAGAGGACTCAATTGTGGTTCCCAGATCCTACATGATGGCTCAAGACCAACTGTAAATCCAACTCCAGAGAACCCAACACCCTCTTCTGGCTTCTGTGGGCACTTGCACACACACATGCATGTATCTACAAATAGACACACACCTACACATAATTAAAGATGAAAGAAATATTCTTTTAAATTATTGACTTCAGAGAAACTGGAAATCTCTAAATAAGTCTGGTTGAGTTTTTTTTCATATATAGAAACATGGCTATGAGAGGATTGAAGAGCCACCACTGTATAGAATAAGTCCCTGTCATATATGTGCCTACATTAGCCGACCTATATCACATGATCTATTTCAAAGTTTCTCTGTTGTTACTATCCCCACACATACCTGTATATTCTATGTGGCTGGCAGTCTTGCCATGCGTATGTCCAAACGTTTTGAAGAACATCTGATTATTTCCTGATTCTTATAAGAAATCCTTCAAGTGGACAACTATAACCTGAAACTGCTCTTTATAGTATTAGTCTAACCTCAAAGGAGAAAAGCAGAACTTTTTGACTGACATATGTCCCATAGTTCACTGGCAGAGCAAGCCCCTCTGAAAAATCCCCAGATGAACTTAGAACTTTCTACTTCAAAAAAAAATTGCATCTTTTGATGGGACCAGAGGTATATGCCTTTAAAATACCATCTCTGCTTTTAATGGAGACTTGGCTATTAGCCTAGTTTAAAATGTTGCCACGAATCAAGCAGGAAAACCTTTTAAAACCTCTTTCTACCTGGTTTCATGTTAGCTTTTTTTGTTCAAAGAACAAATAATGTTAGAGTTATTTTCCCTTGATCATTCCAGTTTCATTCACAGGACTTGTAAAAAACAAGGGCTCCCCTGTACTCTAAATGCTGTGACTGCTAAGAGATGTAATTTTGAGTCTAACAAGAATAATTTACTTAATTGAATTATTAATACTTTCAGCATAAATATAAAATGCTGCTAATAAAATGTCTATTTCTGAGGAACTAACATATACAAACATACATGGATCACAATGATGCAGGAAGCAACTGTATATAATATATATATATATATATATATATATTGCCAAATGAAGCCAAAAAGTTCTGTTCTGTCTCTTCCTCAAATGGTACCTAGTTAAAAAAAAAGATTTAACAAAATGTACCCTGGGCTTCCCACAAGCTATATCATGTTCAAGCCCATTTCTGCATGTGGTCATCAGGGAGCCTGAATATAGATCATAAAGAGGCATGTGTAACCCAGAGAGCTGGAGATAGACAGTAGAAACACAGAACAAAAGGGAGAAAAAGTAAGAATTTCTTCTTAAGGTGCTCCTAAATTGCTCCTCTGACCCTTAGGTTATTACTTCCTATATTGCCTCTTTTATTAGGATCTTTAAAGTATATCAGTTGAATTTCATCCTTAGATTTCTTCATCTCTCTATTATTCAGATGAGAGTCGCTCTGTTATAATTATTTACATGTCTTACTCTGCACATCCCCACTACATCTCATGAGAAAGAACTTGAGATTTTTTATAGCTCCCTCCATTATAAAAGTTGACATGGCAATTAGTAGGTGTTCAATAAATGTTTTTTGAGTGAATGGATATGTGTGGTTTCTCATGCCTTCAAAGACTTCTAAAGGGTAAAAATTGAAGAGTAATGGTTTATGAAGATGTATGATCATGAGCATAAAGTATTTTTATAGTCTGTCCAAATATCATACTTATTTTTTACAAAGTTATTTCCTTTAAAACAGACTTCATCAGATGGGAAAAGATTAGAGACCTACATTTTTAAAATGTGTATTTGTACCTACTAACTTCCTTTACTGAAACGGTAACTTGGGACATTTTGTTCAACAAGACAAAACCATCTCAGTATGCTGATTAAGGAATCATTAATTTGACTATGTCTGCTTTTATGGATGCAATATGAATGAGCATCCTCTCCTGTTTGAGTCTTCTCTGAATGTAAATATCTGTTTTTTTTTTTTCCCTTGCAGAATTTATTCCACAGGCGTTTGGGATGCCCTTATCCCAAGTCATTGCTAATGACCGCGCATATAAGCTAAAACAAGACTTGCAGAGGGAGGAGCAAAAGGATGCACCTGAGTTTGGGACGTTCCTCCTTCCATTTGGGAATAAAAGACAAAACAAAGAACTCTCAAGCAGTAACTCATCTCTCAGCTCAACCTCAGAAACACCAAATGAGTCCGTATCACCTAATACTCCGGAACCGGCTCCTCGTGTTAGACGAAGGGTGAGTTGGCCAAGATCTTCTCTGACTCTGAGAAAACTGAAAATTGGTAAGGTTGTCCTTAGAGTCTCTATTAAAATGAAACCTGGACACTTAGTAGATATCTCTTCTACTCAGTAATAACCAGTACTGTGCATGTGGCAGCTAGCATTTCCTCCAACCTTTCCCTCCTAGTTAAATTGGTGCTCAAATATTCTGCACTACTGCCATTGATGCTGGTCTCTTGTTATCTGCTGCCATCTCACTAGACTTCCTACTCAAACAGAAAAGCCCAACCTTCAACCTATGGGCCATGTGCATAACAGGATAGCTATGAACATGCCAAAACACAAATCTGTAAACTTATGTAGAACAGTATGAGAATTATTTTGGCCCTTTTGTTTTCTAACTCAGTTGTGTAGCTCTATAGCATGAACTTTATAGATGACATCATACTGTCACAATGTCACACATACTATGTATATGTATGTATATAGTGCACAAATGGGCTGCAGATTAGACATCCTTATGCTAGAAGCTGAGTTTTGAGGCCAATATCCAGTGTTTCTGATAATTTTTTTCAATGTCATTCTTAGAATGTGCCTGGATCAGTGAATTAGCCACAGTTGTTCATAGTCAATGAGCAATTTAGCTTTTCCTTATCAATGGCACTTGTCATTTCTCAAATAGAGCTGTGCAATCCTGTATGCACTCTCTTTCATATCCATGTGATAGTAATATGATGCCAGTGATGGAGAGGGCGCTATGTTCTAGGTCCTGTGTTCTTATGTGTCCAAATCTAGAAAACTACATTTCTCGGGCCATCTGGATGGGAGTCAGCATAGTCACTGCAAAGCAGATCTAAGAATTCCTATATCCCTTTCTCTAAGCTTTGGGCTAGAAATCTTTGTCAATCCTGCCACAAAATACTGTCCTAGTTAAATATACAACCAAACCTCCATTTATAACTCTCATTTTTTAGCTATCACCATTCAGGACTTCTTCCAAGGTATTGCAAGACCTAAAGCCCTGTTATTTTTGTCATGGTATTAACTATGATTCAAAGTGGAAAAATGACAAAATTAAGGAATTTTTGTGTTTTCCAGATGAATTTGTTCTTCTAAGCCTGTAATTGTCTTAGACTGTTTATAAATCCAAATATCAGTAACACCAAAACTCTAAATTTGAGCTTTCTGGTTATCTAGGACCTAGGCAGTGGACTTCTTTCTCTGTCCAGGCCCTACCAGGACTCTAATAGCTGACCTCTTAGCACACACTTCATCCAGGACGGATGGCTTTACCCTCCTGCATGCTGGGGTCACAGGCATGTGCCAGCATGCCCAGTTTGAATCTTCCTATGTATAAAGTCTACTTCCTAGAGCTATAGTTGAGGATTTGTTTTATTCAAAAGACTTCTATGACTTTACCTCATTCATTGAGTATTCATTTTTTTGTTTCAAAAGTGAAATGGTTAAATCAAAGTATTTTAATTATATGTTTCCCATATCTTGTCTTCTATTAGGAAAAGTATATGAATTGAAATCATAACTAACAATATTTGTAGAGGTTTTCTAACTTTTTCAAAAGGCATTTAGTCTTTCCTCCTAATACATTAGCAATAAACATCTGTAAACTACATAACAAAAATCAAGCAGCAGTATCTTTTTAGAGTAATAGTCCTCCAGGAACGTGTACTGGGTAGCCTCTGCAAGCAATTGCTTTTCTTTCTGCTGCCTGTGATCTTCAAATCTGCATATCACTTGCAGGGTGCCGTGTCAGTGGATTCCATCACGGATCTGGATGACAACCACTCTCGACTCCTAGAAGCTTTGCAACTCTCTCTGCCTTCTGCCGCTCCGAATAAAAAAGAAAAGGCCAGAGACAAGAGGCTGAGTCTGAATCCTATTTACAGGCAGGTCCCCAGGCTGGTGGACAGCTGCTGTCAGCATCTGGAAAAATATGGTAAGTAGACCTGTAATCAGCCATCCATGATCCAAGTATCATCCCTCTATGTACCCAATTTCAATTATGTGTTTCTTTGAGCAAGCACTAGACCAAAATTCTTTGGGTAAATAAAGTGTACCAATATATGTGTTGACTTAAGAAGCTACTGGGATCAATAGGACTACTAAGTATGAAGCTATTTGGAGTCCTCAGATCTCAAGAATATTCAGAGGAGGCTCTGACCAAGCATTTTAAGAAAGGATCACTTGTGTTGGAATAGAACCCCCTTCAAACAGAACCAAATCCCTTGGATGTTTTTATACATTGAGGTTCCTTACAACATTTCTTTTGACAAAAGCAAAGGTTTGCTTTTTGGGGAATCCCTACCCTGAATGTCTGTAGCTAACTCTTTTTAGCTCAATTTCTTTTAACATGATGATTATCATATGATGAGTAATTAATTATTTTCTGTAATTTATATATTTGGCTCATAAAATGCCATATCTATCACATATCTTCATTTGTTATATATAGATTTACCACACACTTTATGGATTTGGGGAAACTTCCTTAATTGTTTATTTGCTCTATAGATAATATGTTCATCATACTTTTTAGTTTTGTCTTGTAATTTCAAGATAAGGTTTCTCTATGTAGCTCTGGCTGTAGTGAAACTCACTCTGCAGACAAGGCTGGCGTTGAACTCAGAGATCTGCCTGGCTCTGCCTCCTGAGTTCTGGAATTTTATTATAATTTTTAAAGCAAAAAGGTTAAGAAATTGTTGGCCCTATTGATATAGCCATTGTATCCCAGTTACTTAGAAGACTGGGCAGGAAGATTTCAAGTTCAAGGTGAATTCAAGCTAACCTGGGTAACATTGTCAGAGATGCATTTTGATATAGCATAATGTTCTAGGATAAATATCATTCCTATAAGAAGAAAAAAAAAACAGGAGAGAAAGTAAGGATAAAACAAACTGTGAACATTATCATTTTTTTCCTAATTACAAGAGCAGAATTTTGTGAAAAATATTAAATATGCATTTAAATTAATTAATTCAATATAAGTAAAAATTACTGGATAATGGAATGACTTAAAAAATAAATGTATTTAAATCTTAGACTTTGTTTTCAACACAGAATGTTTAATGCATAGTTTAAACCTAAAGACAAGGCTTATGAGCCGGGCGGTGGTGGCGCACGCCTTTAATCCCAGCACTTGGGAGGCAGAGGCAGGTGGATCTCTGTGAGTTCGAGACCAGCCTGGTCTACAAGAGCTAGTTCCAGGACAGGCTCCAAAACCACAG
>NW_026068071.1:1850822-1902889 GCF_014885135.2 Alexandromys fortis
TCACTGCCTCTCCCCTCCCCCCTTTAGCCCTCCCCCAAGGTCCCCATGCTCCCAATTTACCCAGGATATCTTGTCTTTTTTCTACTTTCCATGCAGATTAGATCTATGTACGTTTCTCTTAGTGTCTACATTGTTGTCTAAGTTCTCTGGGATTGTGGTTTGTAGGCTGGCTTTCTTTGCTTTATGATTAAAAACCACCTATGAGTGAGTACATGTGATAATTGTCTTTCTGGGTCTGGATTACCTCATTCAAAATAATGTTTTCTAGTTCCATCCATTTTCCTGCAAAATTCAAGCTGTCGTTATTTTTTTTCTGCTGTGTTGTACTCCATTGTATAAATGTACCACATTTTCCTTATCCATTCTTTGGTTGAGGGGCATTTAGGTTGTTTCCAGGTTCTGGCTATGACAAAGAAAGCTGCTATGAACATAGTTGAGCACATGTCCTTGTGGCACAATTGAGCATCCTTTAGATATATACCCAAAAGTGGTATTACTGGGTCTTGAGGAAGGTTGTTTCCTAATTTTCTGAGAAATCACCACATTGACATCCAAAGGGGTTGTATCAGCTTGCATCCCCACCAGCAATGCAGAAGTGTCCCCTTTTCCCCACAGCCTCTCCAGCATAAGTTGCCATCAGTGTTTTTGATTTTGGCCATTCTTACAGGTGTAAGATGGAATCTCAGAGTTGTTTTGATTTGCATTTCTCTGATGTTTAAGGATGTTGAACATTTTCTTAAGTGTCTTTCAGCCATTTTAGATTCCTCTGTTGAGAGTTCTCTGTTTAGGTCTGTATTCCATATTTTAAATTGGATTATATGATCTTTTGGTGTCCAATTTTTTGAGTTGTTTGTATATTTTGGAGATCAGCTCTCTGTCTGATGTGGGGTTAGTGAAAATCTTTTCCCATTCTGTAGGCTGTCGTTTTGTCTTGTTGACCATGTCCTTTGCTTTACAGCAGCTTTTCGGTTTCAGGAGGTCCCATTTATTAATTGTTTCTATCAGTGTCTGTGCTGCAAGGATTATATTTAGGAAGTGGTTCTCTGTGCCAATGCATTCAAGTGTATTTCCCACTTTTTCTTCTATAAGGTTCAGTGTGTCTGGCTTTATGTTGAGGTCTTTCATCCATTTGGACTTGAGTTTTGTGCATGGTGATAGATATGGGTCTATTTTCACTCTTCTACATGTTGATATCCAGTTATACCAGCACCGCTTCTTAAATATGCTTTGTTTTTTTTCATTTGATATTTTTTTCTTCTTTATCAAAGATCAGGTGTTTGAAGATGTGTGGATTGATATCCGGGTCTTCTATTCGGTTCCATTGATTTTCCTGTCTGTTCTTATGCCAGTACCAGGCTGTTTCTAGTTCTGTAGCTCTGTAGTAGAGTTTGAAGTCAGGGATTGTGATGCCTCAAGAAGTTCTTTTATTATACAGGATTGTTTTGGCTATCCTGTTTTTGTTTTGGTTTGGTTTGGTTTGGTTTGGTTTGGTTGCTTTTTTTTCTTTTCCATATGTTTAAATATGTGTATCAGTTACCTGATCTCATAAATCGGATTCCCTTTTTTTGATGATCCTTAGTGGCTAGTAAATTTTCCTTCTGTCAGCATCCAAACATCCAGGGTTTCTTGAACTTTTGAAGATGAGTCTTTTCCTGCAAAGACAAGAACAGATCCCTGCCCCAACCCTCATGAGCTTCCCTTACCATCTTTATGGTTTTCACCATTGTGGATGAGCTGTCATTTCTCTTTTTCAAGAGGTTTCTCCTTTTGAAACTGGATCTCTATTAATTTTGATGGTATCCATAGTTTTTCTTTTCCTGTGGAAACAAGAGCAAAACCCCTTCTCCGAGACAGCACATCTCCTGGCTTCCACTGTGAGGTCAGCACCCTTGAAATAAACTGGTTGATTTAATTCAGAAGACTTTTCTCTTACTCATTATCTCTCTGCTGCTGTTGTCCCTTTCTCATTAGCGTTAAGAAAATTCAAGGCTAATAAAGCATTATGTAATCTATTTCTGGAGGCATTTTCCATCCCTTTCTGTTTGTTTAACATATCTTTTATAGTTCGATTTGCTCTTTCTATGACTGCTTGACCTGTAGGATTATATGATATATCTGTAATATGCTTAATATTATAATAAGCAAAAGAATATATTTCATTTTCCTAGAGACATAAGCTGAACTATTATTTGCCTTTATTTGTGCAGGTATACCCATGATGACCATAACTTCTAATAAATGTGTGATTACTGAATCAGCCTTTTCTGAGCTTAAAGCAGTTGCCCACTGAAAACCTGAATAAGTGTCAATGGTGTGGTGTACATATTTTAATTTTCCAAATTTAGCAAAGTGGAACACATCCATCTGCCAGATTTCATTCTTTTGAGTGCCCTTTGGGTTAGTCCCTGCAGGTAGCGGTGTTTGGTTATAGAAAGAGCAAGTAGGGCATCTCTTTATAATCTCCTTAGCATGTTTCCTTGTAATAGAAAATTTTTTCCTTAAACCTTTGTGTTGCAAGAAGTGGGGCCCCTTGTTTATCCCTTCTGTCTGGCTAGCTTAGCCCCCAAAAATAACCACATAGAAACTGTATTCATTAAAACACTGCTTGGCCATTATCTCTAACTTCTTATTGGCTAACTCTTACATCTTAATTTAACCCATTTCTATTAATTTGTGCATTGCCACATGACTGTGGCTTACCCACAAGATTCCAACCAGCGTCTGTCTCAGGCAGGAGATCTATGGCATCTCTCACTCTGTTCTTCTTTCCAGCATTCAGTTATGTCTTCTCCACCTACCTAAATTCTGCCCTATCAGGCTCAAAGCAGTTTCATTATTCATTAACCAGTTAAAGCAAGACATGAACAGAAGAATCTCCTACACCATCTTTGCTATTGATATGATGGTTTTTATGAAATTCTGAGGCCTGCAACATGCTTCCAATAAATAATTGATCAATTTCTGCACTGCCTTGTGCTAGAGGACCTGGCAAGCACATATGGGATTGGATGTGTGTTGTGTATATAGGACAAAACGTATTCCTGATTATGTCTTACACGTAGATAATTAATGAAGTCAATTCTGTATCATCTGGTATAAATTTAGTGGTTTCAATATGCAAAATAACTCTTTCTGCATATTGTGAACCAGTAACTATATTAAGAAGTTCTTTAAAATCCCTTAGCATCATGAGAATATCATATAATTCTGCATTCTGGACAGAATTATAAGGGCTTTGTTCCACCTTACTTAATTCTTCTGATTTGTATCCTGCCTTCCCTGATTGTTTGCATCAGTATAAAAGGTATGGGCTCGAGTTATTCAAGCATCACATACAATTCAGGGAAGAATCCAAGAAGTTCTCTTTATAAGATTAAGTCTATCACTTTTAGGATAATTGCTTTTAATTTCTCCCCAAAAAAAAATTAGCACAAGATCTTTGCCATGGTTCATTGTCTTCCCATAACTTTTTTATTTCATCAGTAGTGAAAGGCACTATAATCTCTGCTGGGTCTATACCTTCTAATTGATGAAGTCTCAATTTACCTTTTATAATTAATTCAGAGACTTTTTCCCCATAAGTTTTTATTTTTTTACTTTGTTTATGTGGTACAAGGTTCCATTCTAAGATAATATTGTCCCTCTGCATTAAAATTCCTGTAGGAGAAATTCTGGAATGCAATATCACTAGAATACAATTAAGATTTAGATTCACCCTATCCACATGTGCCTCCTGTGATTTCTCCTCAACAATTGTCAATTCCTTTTCCACTTCAGCTGTTAATTCTCTGGGACTATTCAAGTCTTTATCAGCATCTATGGTTTTTTTAAATGAATATCTATTTCAAATTTGATAAAGAGCAAAAGTTCCTTTACAAATCAAGTTTAAATATTATTTAGAATATTGAAAAAGTTATAATATTATTCCTAGGAATTCCTTGTCTACATCCCTTCTCAGATGTCCTATTCTACCACAATTAAAATATTTGGCATTTTTATGTCTTCTCATTCCTTTGGAAATTGCTTCTCCTAACCAAGATTCAGTATTATAGTCAAATGTCTCAATGTTCATTGTATGCAGGATCCATTCATCCGTAGGTGTTGATCTAATCTTTAAAGGCCAAGTATCTTTTTGCATTCTAAGTTGGCATTTTCAAAAGCCAGAGATTCGATAAGTACTTGTCTAGCATCTGGGTCTGTTACTCTTATTTGTACAGCCTTAATTAATCTTTGTTAAAAGTCAATAAAGGGTTCTCTTTGGTCCTGTTTAACCCTGGTATATGATTCAATCATTTTTCCTAGTTCTTGAATCCTGTCCCCAGCATTTGTGGCATAAGGACAAGATTTGTTCATTGTGAGTCAGCATAAGGGCCTTTACCAAGAATTTGATCTTGGGAAGTCTCAAGGCCTTCTGCTTTTCCCTGTTGTTCCAAAAATTTTGCCTCTTCTCTGAAATAAATTTTAAACATTAATTGAGGTCTATCATCCAGGTCTCCTGAAACAAACTGAATCCAGTCATGTGGCATTGCTTTAATGCTAGAAGACCATGACTTCATCATCTCCTTTATAAATGCAGAATGCAAGCCATAAGTTACAATAGCTTGCTTAATTTCTTTTAGATCATTCATTCCTATAGGTATCTATCTACCTTCTTTGGATCCTTTGGGGCCTTTAGAAGTTGATGCTTTCTCAGAGTAGATTATAGGGTAGGAAGCTAAAACCCTGTGTAAATCATCTTTGACAGCTACTGGCAATGTTGAATCCCATCTTTGTGCCTTATTTCACTGTTCATCAGCTCCAATAATTTCCTCAATTATTTCAAATCTTTTTTATTATTGTCTTTTGTAATGCCTGAATCTCCTGGCCTGTACATATTTCTAGTGATTTCATTGAGGCACCTAGCCTCTGGTCCTCATTCTGCACATGCAATTCCAAGGTCTGAAGTTTCTCCTTTAAAGATAACATCCTTGGACATTACATGAATAGCATGCAAATTGCCATCCTGGAGAGATAGTCTATCTGCTAACTTATCATAACTTTTTGACAAATTTTGATTGTTAAATTCAATATTATGAATTCTTTCAAATAACTTCTTATTATCCTTAGATATGGATTCAATTTTGTCTATCAAATTAATGTTATCCTTTTTAATAGTATTATTTTTTTTCAGGCAACTTTTAATTTTTGATGGTATTAATCCTGTCAACTAGCTGTTCATTATTAGTCTGTAAAGATTGTATCATTCCTAAAAGTGCCATATTCTTTCTTATTGATGATAGAATATGGAGAAGAAAACTGAGTCCCAATACACAATAAATTGAAATATCACCATAACCATATAAGCCTCACATAATACAATCCATAGTATTAGCAAAATTTACTAAAAGTTGCAATAGTGATGAAGTCTGCCATATTGATTTATTAATTACCTGTTATGTGATCTGGTAAACTGTAATCTTTATTGTCCAGCAGATGTCATGGTTGCAGAGTTGCGACTAGAAGCAATGCAACTGGTGGTGACAGGAATGGTCCTGGGCTGCTTTAGTTTCCGTGATGCTTTAGTTTTCTGCCTTGGTACTGGTTAAATACTGAGAAATATGCTTTGTTTGACAAATTAAAAGCAATTAAATCAATTCCATACACGGAGCAAGAAAATCAGAACTCATGGGTAAGGAGCAGAAACCGGAAGCTGCAGAAGTCACCATGCGGCAAGGAATAGACCCAGGGAATGTAGCAGTCATGCTTGTGCTTGGGAAATTTCCAGTTGCCACATGCAGTAAACTCCACTGTGGCAGGGATTCTACAAAAAAATGCTTAAGTAAAAGCAAGCAAAGTAAGCAGGGTTGAGAGACTGACTGCCTGGGCCATGGACTGGCTAGGTCTTTAGGCCATCCACCCAGTAGTCCCGAGTCTGAATCCACATGGGTGCCAAATGAAGAAGGATAATTAAAAGAAATCTCATACTAGCTCAGAATTGAGAAATAGATATTTATTTAGGGGTAGACTCACAAGTTGGAATCCTCTGTTTGAATGGAGATCAGAAACCAAATCCCGCTGCCAGAAAATGAGAGCGGACACATGTTCTACATCAGCTTATGTAGTATAAGAGGCCACGCCCCAGTGGATGGGTAACCACTGTTAAAGACCAATTTTTCAAAGACTTATTTTTTTTTAATTTTATGCCTGTGTGTGGGTCTAAGGTTATCCTTGTACACTACATGCATGAAGCTACCTTCATAGACCAGAAAAGGCTGTTGATTTTCCTAAAAGTGAAGTTCAAGGATTTGCAAGCTGACATGTGGGTGCTTGGATACAAACCAGGGTCCTGTGGAAGAACAGCAAGTGCTTTTAACAACTGAGCCATTTCTTCACCTTCAATTTCCCAACAAGAAATAATATATTATAACCTTTTAAATATTCTAAATAATTTTAAAACATGATTTGTATAGGAACTTTTGCTCTTTATCAAATTTGAAATAGATATTTTTTTATTTTTATGATCATAAAGAAAATATACTTCTTAAGGAAAATATATATATATATAATGTAGAACAAATAAACACTGGATAAGAAACAATCACAGCTGCCTGGTAGTGGTGCACACCTTTAATCCTAGCACTTGGGAGGCAGCAGTAGGCAGATCTCTGTGAATTTGAGGCCAACCAGGTTTACAGATTGAGTTCCAGAACAGCCAAGGCTATACGGTGAAACCCTGTGTCAAAAAAGAAACAATCACTTTAAGTTTCTGTCTATTTCTACTTAGCATTTAAAACTCCCTAAAATATACATATATCACTTATTTGAAATGATAATACATGCAGACACACACACACATATATATACATTCATACATACATGCATGCATGCATATATGAAGAGAATGTCACTGCTCTAAATGGATGGTAGGCCACAGAATTTTCATGTTTATAAAAATGTTTTATAAATATCATTTAAAAAGGATTCCAAGTAGTCTGTCATGTGAGTGGACCCCAGTTAGCTCCAAATAAACAACTTTTTCTGTTATAAATGGTCCTACTCTGACCTCCTCTGTGTACATGCCTTTGTTAACATTTTTGATCATCTTAGAATCGTGTCATAGGTGTAGAATTATAGGGCCAAGCCTATAAAAACAATCTCTCTGACCTATAACATCAATAGTCACACCAGGAAAAAATATCTCATCCCCAAACATTTAATGTCAAATAATTGTGAAGTTGAAAGGGTCAATTATGTACTTGAGGAAGGTGAATGGTATAGTATATGGAAGAGCCACTGAACACTGTGAAGTCACTGCTGTTCTGCATGCTCATTACAAGCATTCTGCACTGTTTCTACAATGATTTCACTCAGAGTCTCAAGCATTACGAAAAAGAAGAAAAAAACAGCTTGCTGATTTTGTTTGCTTATTTACAGGCCTCCAGACAGTGGGGATATTTCGAGTTGGAAGTTCAAAAAAGAGAGTAAGACAAGTAAGTGAAAATGAAGGTTATATTGTCTGTTTCCCTTGACATTTCATTGAATTACTAGGGGGAAAGTTCAAGTTTATGTAAGTCCCCTTTGACTATATTTTCCCAACCATCCGGTTATAGTATAATTAAATCCCAGGAAATGAAAAAGAACTCAGAAGGTTAGAAAAGTGGAGTTGGGGTGAAAAGACTGAAAGAATGGATCTGGACATGTCCATTCTATGCTCCACTGAAAGAAACTATTTGATAAAGATATCACTGAAGTTGGAAAAGTGGAAGATTCAGAAAAATGCCTAATTAGCAAGTGATAGCAAATAGAACATATTTTCACTGAGGCCAATTTTATGCAAATGTACTAGTAAAATGCCATAACACTCTTACCTAATCTGGTGCTACATTTATTTACTTTTGCAGAAATAAATGCTTTATATGATCCTATGGAACCATTGGTTCCTGATTCATTTTTCATGATCAACTGTAATTCTTGATTGTGTGTGTGTGTGTGTGTGTGTGTGTGTGTGTGTGTGTGTGTGCCAACCTTGCACTACATGCTTCTGGCAGAAATTTGATATTAGATTGCCGAGGTAGTTTCCTTTGATCAGATAGGTTGTGATGGCTTCATAAAAGGCAAACCATCCTTTAACAAACAGAACCCATTTGTTAGCAAAAGAAGGTTGCAATGTCATTTTTCTCCTATTGATTGAAACAGAGGGAAATAAGAAACTCTACAAACTAGAAGTTAATCCAGGTAAAAATTTTAGTTGAAGTTAAAGAATTATTTATTTATATGTTGAAGTAAATACCCGATCGTGTATGTTTTTCATTGTTAAAATAAAAAAAAATCAAAGTTGTTTTTTTTCCTGATTGGTTTGTTCATATTCTCAATAATCACACAAAATGAGTGAACAGCATTTAACAATTCACCATGACACTTGTAAAACTATCTTCTAGGCTTCACACCTATATAAAATTAAGGGATATCTTTATTAATAATATCTTATGACTCAGCCCTCCGGCTGTAGTCCCCTTCACCGCTTTCTTTTCAGGCTTATAGAAATTCAGAAATTTAATTCATTATCTTGTGATTAAACAAGTTCCTTTAATGGTCCACCCCTCTCTGTCTGTCTCTGTGTGTGCGTGTGTCTTTTTGCATATGTGTTTTAAGTCATCTGCGTGTGCTCAGGAAAGAATCATGGTGTGTCTGAACTAGCCTGATTGCAGTCATGCCCTGTGTGAACTCCTCATTTTGGCTGTCTTGTAAATGCTGATGGAAAATTGTCTGAAATCAGTGAGCAATTGAGGACAGTGATTGGTATTTTCATCAATGATGAGTTCCAGCAATTATCCCTTGACATTTGGGGGATCTATAAAAAAAGGGAGATATCTTTGCATAGGGATTTACTTAAGGATTACTCACTCTATAAGATGTAGTTAGTGGTAACTTAGAACTAGATTTGAGTATGAAATATGCTTTAACTCACTCACTATTTTATGTTTTTATGTAACTTTTACATACCCTGCACTTTTTCTTTAGAAAGTAAGAGCTAGGACTGGGACAATGTCTCATAGTGTGTCAGCATGAATTCCGGTCCCCAGCACCACATAAAAAACCTGGCATGATGATGACCTATGAAGTCAGTACTAGGGGTGAAGGAAAGCAAGCAGAGATGGAAAAATCCCTGAAGTTTGATGGCCTCCAGCCTAACCAACAAATGGAAACTCTAGGTTCAGTTCAGTGAGTGATCTTAACCTCAGGGGCATGAAAAGTCCAGTAATAAAGAAAAATACCCAACATAATTCCCTGGCCTCCACAGGTGTGTACCTGCACACACATGTTCACATGCATTCTGCACCCACAGAGAAAGGAGGGGAAATATGAATATTTATCAAGTAAAAACTGTCCTTTTTGATGTTACCTACTTATCTACATTGTAGCTCTACTTCTAAGGGATGACATTAGCTTAGAGACTTTGCCTCTTTATTTACTGGTGTACTTGCATAAATTGAGGACCTATAATAGGGTCTGAGACCCAGCATAATGTGATAAGTCTTTGTTGAATGAATGGAAAAATAAGTGAATGAACTAAAGAAGTCTTACAGAAGTTTATTATACTGTCTATCCATGGACTTGCATAGTAATTTATTCAACAAAGAACAATACATAAGGGACATCAACCTGGCAGAGACAAAAGTAAGACATAATATCTCTACCATATTGATATCATGTTTTCTTTCTGCTATCCATGTTAGTCAGCTTTGTATAATTATGAAGTAGGAGAATATTTCTGGTAATTGCTCAGAAGGCTACTTTGACAAATTAAAGATAACTTCCATTTCAATGTATCATCTTTTAAGCCTTCAACATACATATCTCATCTACATTTTTGGTTTTGTGATTTGTCAAATGATATTGATTGTTTTGTTGGTATTCTAGTCAACTATCAAAATTTCAATGTGATATATTTGGTGACATGCCCAAGTGTTTTTCTTTCATATTTACACTTGACCTAAATTCTCTTGTAATCCTTAACCCTTACTCCCAACTTCCTGATTCTTGTTATCTAGTCCCTCTACATACATCATTAACAACAAATCAACAACTATTTTTGTAATAACACATTAAAAATATATACACATATATGCATTCATAACTAGGTGACATATTGTTTCCTTTTTTCCCTTCTTGTGATCTGTGCAAACTTAATACCAGATGTTGTCCATCAAAAACATTTTGGGGGGAGATCAGTAAACACTGAGGTTAGATGATTCTAAGGTATCGTTGACTATATGAAACTTCTTGTCAAATTAACCCTCTGAATCTTATGTAACTGATACTTGAACCGTTGATTTTCCAGCTGCGTGAGGAATTTGACCGTGGGATTGATGTCTGTCTGGAAGAGGAGCACAGTGTTCATGATGTGGCAGCCTTGTTGAAGGAGTTCCTTAGGGACATGCCTGACCCCCTTCTCACCAGGGAGCTCTACACAGCATTCATCAACACTCTCTGTACGTAATAAAGCCAGATTTGCGGGAAAGCATCCCTGGAATAGCAGGATGTCCAGCACACTCATGAAAATCTTGTGCATGTGTTTCCCGATAACTGCTTTTGCCTTTATTGGTCTCTAATGAATGGGCTATTTGGGGGATTTTCTGAGATATACCCTGGGGGAAATTAGCAAGAAGAAAGCTGGGCTAAAATAAATGGGAAAAGCCAAGAACTTCAGATGCTTTTAAATGACCCCAGGAAAGTAGAAAGTGCTATAAGTTGATGCTTTGAAGTGCTGGCAAGAACTTGCATTGAGTCTGTGCCTAAAAATTAATCCTGGCTTCTGGTATCGGGAAGGAGGGAACTAAAAAACCCAGAGTAAGAAAGTGGGCAACAGTATTTTTTCAGTGGAAGGCAAATGGCATAGCCCAGTACCAGTACTTTCAAAGGAGCTGTGTCTGACTGGGCACAGACTCCAGAAAAGGTCAGGGAAAAGGAAAGAATAAAATATCAGAGATGTATCAGTCTGCACACATTTCTTCCTACAAAGCACCAAATCCATTGGGATTGTGGCTAAGAAAGAAGACAGTGTGTTTGTCACATGCCTTAGGTATTGCCAAAAAAAAAAAAAAATCCATACCTTGTATATTGTTCAAGAAGAAAGGCCCTTAAACACATTATAAAAGATTTCATACCATTCACCAATTCCCAGTCACTGTTAGTGGATATTTACCAGTGTGCACTAAAACCCATTAAGTCAGAGTAATAAATAAGAGAATGGAGGCTGATGGAAATAAGGGAAATGGGTTATCTTTCCTATGATTTCTCTTGCAGTCCAACTGTTCTCTAGACGTTTCATAGATTTTTGTGCTGCTGAAGTCGTGGGAAAATGGTGTGAGTCACAAAGTAGAGATGGCTTGGGTAACTTCTTTCTTAAAGCAGTAGAGAAGAAACCCAACCTCGGTGCCCAAACAGTGTCAGCTCCGCCAGTCTTACTTAGAGTACCTCTCTCTGCCTTGTGTAGTGTTGGAGCCAGAGAAACAACTGGGCACCTTGCAACTCCTCGTTTACCTTCTACCTCCCTGCAACTGCGACACCCTCCACCGCCTCCTACAGTTCCTCTCCATTGTGGCCAGCCACGCCGATGACAGTGTCAACAAAGACGGACAAGAGGTATGCTGCCATAACTAGAGTGACTTCTTTTCTATTGTTTGTCTGTTGTTCTAGCTGGTAAAGCACAAGCTATCAATGTGATCACACGTTTTGCTGGAAATCTTAACGCCTCGCCATCTGCATTAGTTGTTCATCTCGTGACATCATCCATATACCTGACGAAAGCCGGAGGAGTTTGTTTGTCATGAGAAACAAGTCGTGGTGCCAGGAACAAGGACCAAGTGGTCACATTATGTCTATAGTGAGACAGAGGGGAGAGAGGACTGCTGACAGCCAGCTTTCTTTTTCCATTTCATTCAGTGGTGACCCCAGGCCAGGGGATGACATCACCCGCATTTAGAATGGGTCTTCCCACCTCCAGCTAATGTAGATTACACATCACTGACATGCTGAGAGATTTGTTTTCCTGGTCATTATAAATCCAATCACAAGTTCTCCGACGTAGATGTTTATGTAATAGTTGTATCTCTGGAGGCTCGGTTTCTGAAAACATGAAAACTGTTGATCTTCTTGATATTTTCAGTGACACCTCAAAATGAAACTCCTATTTTCCAAAAAGACGGTTTGCTCAAGACTAAACTTCCATTTGGGAGGGGAAGATAAGACAGTTGGCTACAGCAGAGTTTGAAAAGGTGTAAAAATAGAGTGCAGAGTGAGCAAAGGATGCCATTGTTGTAACTGGCCAAATCTTTTGTGCTGACTTGGAAAGTAAATATCACAGCTCCTCTTATCTCATTGGCTTCAGTGTAGAGAGTTCCTTTCACTCCTTAAATCACTTCTTCAAAACAGGCATTTGCTGAATTTGCTGCTTTTAAGTCGAGTATGGAGGGGACTGCAAGTTTTGGTCTTTGCTGTTATATAGCAATGCTACTGAAACTGAAGATCAACTGGTAAAGGCACATTTGCTAAAGTTCTATAGACTGTTTAGGTATATTCTAGTTGAAACTGGTCCCAATTCAGGGCTAGTATTATCCTTCCTCCCACATGAGATTTGGAGCTATGGTTCTCTTCAGTCATACTCATTCTTTCAAATATTTAAGAGTTTCATCATTGGTCAAAAGACATAGCCTGCTAGCTGGTACCCTATTAAATATTCACTCTCACAAGGGACCCCATTTTCTTTGATCTCACACAGCCGTACTTCTCTCTGATGTTGGTTTTCCCAAGAGGCCTCAGAGCCATTAATAGGTTAGTATGTACTTTAAATCAACGAAAGGGAGCCAGAGGTGTTCCAATCTTACTTAACCACATATGCTGCTATTTAAATTATTAAGCAGAGCTCAGCTATATGATGGACTTCTGTGCTTGTCAGATTTAGTTCCCACAGGGCATGGACATATGTAATTCCTTTTTAAGTAGTTCAGAAAAGCAATTCTGCATTTCTCCTCCTCCTTCCCACCAGGAGTGTGAGAACGGAACTTGAACTTTCCCAAGGTAGCCATTTTTCTCTGTAGGAGTTACAATTAGTTAACCCCCCCACCCCCAGCTTCAGGTTTCATCATATGGTACTGACACCTTACTTCAGCTCTTCTACTGGTATACTATAATTCTCATAATTGTTGCATAGTTACATTATCCGTCTGGGTGTCAGCCTTTATGGACTACAGAGATAATGGAAGCTGTAGAGCCTTGTGGCTGCGTGAAAACAGAGCCCTGATTGAAAGGTATGCAAATTGCCTCTCTGGTGTTTGCTAAGTACTGTTTAAGAAGGAGAAAGTTGAGTCTAGAGTGATTAAGAAGGCACTGAGGAAAGCAAAAAGTCCAGTCCAACTTGCTACCATATTTCCTTTGGGGAAAAATTTCCAGACACCAAGTCTTCAGTTCCAAGCTCAACAAGCCTCATTACTCATGCTCCAAAGAAGACAATATTCCTAGATGAAAATGCAGATTTATCTTAGCCTGCCACGAACCTAGCTACCGTTTATGACTCTATCATGTGTTGGTTTTGTGCCATAGTACCTAATCCTTTGAATAGGCAAGGCAAATGTTATTGTGCCCACTTTTCATGGAATGAAACTGAAAGACAGTGCTTAGGTAACTTAGCCATGTCCCCCAGGGAACTTGTACTTATGACAATATAACCGGCAAGTTTGTAGAGTTTACAACTCTGGAGAGGCACTGTATACCCTCTCGTCACTGTAGATTTGTAAAGTCATTAGTAGAGTAACCCTGTAAGGAACAGTAAAAAGCTCTTGCAGAAGGGTCCTTTTCATCAGTGCATATGTATCACCATACTGGTTAGTTATCATATAGATTCTGCAACTAGAGAATATGCAGTTGTCCTTCATACTACAGCCAGTCTAAATTTACTCAGTTAAAACAGTAGGGAAAATGGGAGGACAGCATCACTTCCTTGTGCATGTTCGAAGTGACTATAAGCAAGCAGCCATGTTTGACTTCAGGCTATAGAGCAGAGAGTACTGAGGGGGTGGCAGGAAATTGGGCCATGTTCATAGAATACTGAAAGTGTCTGCAGGTAGAATCTCTCTCCTGCTAAGATATGAACTCTGGGAGCACAGAGAAAAAGATTATATAATCTATGGTGTAGATTAATTTCACATACAGAGAGAGAGGAAGATGATAGATAGATAGATAGATAGATAGATAGATAGATAGATAGATAGATAGATAGAAAAAAGAAAGAAAGAATGAACGAACAAATGAATGAATGAAAGGAAGAATTGAGAATTGTTATGAAGTTTTTGTATCAATGATAGTAGAGAAAACAGAAGTCTAGAGGTGGAGGAAATGAAGACAAAAGGCAAACAGACATTCATAGAAGAAGGGATAGACATGAGCTAAAAGACCTGCAAATAGCACCATGGAGAATATCAAAACAAAGCCTTGTAGGAGGTTGAGTAGACGGACTACATAAACATGACATAGAACTAGGGGTTAGCTAAACCCCTCTAATAGAAGTTAAGGGTCTTCGCTTAAAATATTTTAGTAGGATGAACAGGTAGGGAACATAGAATGGGCAGAAGAATAGAGAAAGGCAAAATACTACATTAGAAGTTATGGACAGATAACAGCATTTCTCCAATTCTCCTATCTATCTGTTAGGCCGTCACTTCCTTAAGGATTGCTGCGTGGAAGAAAACTGACTCAGATTAGAGAATAATAATAATAATAAGCCTGGAGGCTCACAAAGCTTTGCCAGAGCCTTGTCTATGTGAAAGAGGCTGAGAAAGGCCTATATTTCCTCATCTGCAAAGTAAAAGCATAATGTCCTTTCTGATATGTGCTTAAAAACTCAGTGCACCCTTCATTAGTAAGATCATGAAGATAGATCTAAAAAGTATATGCATACATTTGAGGAGGTGCTTGCTTCTAGGGCATGGTCTACCTTTCCTTAGCTCTAGAGCTTCAGGAGGATCCTGCCTCCCTTTCCTCAGCCTCCTCCAGTCTTTATTTAGAGCCATTTTCCTATCTCTGCTTGCTCTTATAAGGTCTGCCAACCATGAGTGAACAGGAGGAGGTACACCCGTATGATGGATGTACAAGAGGTTGCCACTAGCACAGCTGTATGACTTTACTTCCTATTGCTTCACCTCCTCCTGGCTCTAGGCCTTACTGCCCCACTATGTATAAAATAATGACCATGAGAGCAACTGCTTTCCACATAAGCTTTTCTGGAGAAAGAACTCTAAAAGTCTACGGAAAGTCCCTAGTTAATGTCTGGAAACGCTGGACTTTTAACACATGCTATTTATACAGTGCTTTGAAATTATCTGGGAGGCTTACTTAGTGAAGAGAGAAGATTTCCTGGAATTGACTGGCTAACTAAATCATGCAGTCATTGCCAGTTTTGAGTGTCCCTAGCACCTAGACAGGCCATATATACTTAACTAACTAACTAACTAACTAACTAACTAACTAACTAACTAATTAATGGCCTATGTGTATATATTAAAACATGGGGAAGCAATGGTAGGAGATGTCCAGGAACAAGATTTCTTCCAAACTGAACAAGTAGCAAACCAAAACATAAAATGGGAACAAAGCAGAGCAGCTTGGGCTGCAGCTGGAATCCATGTGCGATCTCACAGACGGATAGGATTGCATTCCC
Organism: Alexandromys fortis; assembly: GCF_014885135.2. Lineage (NCBI taxonomy): Eukaryota > Metazoa > Chordata > Mammalia > Rodentia > Cricetidae > Alexandromys > Alexandromys fortis. The sequence continues at coordinate 1,866,517 of NW_026068071.1, forward strand.
AGAATAGCAACCAGAGAAGGAGAGAGCGGAAACAGAGCTCTGGATTGTCCTTGTACTAAACATTCTTTTAAGTAAAAACAAAATCTTCAGTTTCTTCATGCTTAAAAAAGGGAGAAAACTCCAATTTTACTTTAAAGGGGGTTGGGGAAGCTTTCCAGATGCCTTCAAGTTCTGAATGGAGGAATTGGAAAAGGACACATATTTTATTTTCCCCGTAACCATAAATTTCCAGGAAGAGGATTGAAAATAGAATGAAAACTTTTGGAGCTTCGTGTCAACAAAATAAGACAAAGACCGAATAACTAAAGGTCCTGCAGAAAACGCACTGTCTCTTATTTGGAAAGTTTACCACATGGAATAATACTTTCCTCTGGCGTTGACTTGTTTATCTGAAAACAGCCTCATCCTTTAGCAACAAAAAGGAAACCCTAGTTCTACAGCAAGCTTGCAGGGCAAGACTACCATCAGCTCAGAGGTTCAAACAGTAAAGGGGAGACTGGAGGGATTCAACTCGGCTATTATGTGAGGATTCCTGAATCCTACACTAGGCAGCCACATGCTGTCTCAAAGATGGTGTGGATCTTCCTGGGGATGGGGGTGCATCTTTATCCTGACAGTCCTCAGCATTCTCAGCTAATGCTAGCATGAGGAATCAAAGTTCACACAGACCAGTAGCTCTCACTGTGGGAAATGTTGCCCTCCAAGGTCCACAGAGCCCTATGTGGGCACATCTAAGGTTGGCACAACTGGGTGTGGAGGGATACTACTAGAAATTAGTGATGTAAGGCCACTTACTATCCTACCCTGCATAGGACAGTCCCCACAGCAAAGAATGGTCGGCCACAAATTTCACTACTGCCATGGTAAACACTAGTTTAGAAATAGTCAGCCAAACTTTCTTTCCTGTGTGAAAAAGGCAAGTAAATAAAAAGATTACCAAGCTTTTAAACATGCTCATATTCCTTATAATAACCATTTCAATGGGAGAAATGACTCCCAAAACAGTGCTCAGCCAATCACATAAAATGCCTTTATGTAGCTATTTCTGTACATTATTTATAGCAAGAGAAGAGTGATAATGACACAAGTGTGTGTCATTTGGCTGTGCTTAAAGCAAATCTTGATCAGTTTATGCCACGGGTTGCTAATGGCCAAGAAAAAGTGATGAATTGTTTGAAATTGGGAGAGGAATGCAACGTGTTTGTAAGAGACAACAAGCAAGTTACAAAAGAGGTTATGGAGTGAGACTCTAGCTTTCAGGGGGAAAAAAAACTGTACCACGCTTCTCTGTGCAAATAGCCCTTAAGAAAGCATTTGGACAATTGGATCTGGGAAGTGATAGATGAAAGCTGTTTCATTTTTACATGCTTGTCCATGCTTTCTATTCATTAAAATATTGAACATGTGTGTGTGTTTCTTTTTTAATATTTTCACCTAAAGAATACTTCGCTGCCTTCATTCTGTGCTTCCTGATAGTGCCAAGCCCAGACCACTCTGTGTCTTTCTTCTTTATCCCTGTTTGTGAGAGTGTTTGAAGACGCATCTGCACTCACTGTTCTCACTGCCTGCTGAAACCCTGCAAAGGCTCTGATCTAGACCATCAGACCACCCTCGAATCCTCGAATCCAACCCAGAGGGGCATGTAGAATGCCATGGTGAACATCTGTCACAGGAGATCACACACTTGAAACATCCCTAGCATTCCTAGCATTCCTTCCCAGCACATGTTCCTCTTCTTCTCCAAATATCTGGCCCCTTCTTGGTCTGTTTTATCAGCTGTTCCTTAAGGGTGTTCAACCCACCTCAACCCTTCATATGCCTTGTCTATTCCTAATCGGTTTCTCTTACTGTTATTTAAACATGCAATCCTCACCCGCAGCATGATGCCCTCATTCTCGCCATTGACAATCTACATGACAATTGGAACACTATGCTTTACCCCCTATTCTGTTATAGTTCAGAAGCTAGCTGCTAAAACCTAGACTGTGTACCCTTCCCATGTGTTGGCACACCACTGCTGCTTCTGGGGCCATAGAGTGCTCTTTCTAACAGGCAAATCATTCCATTTCCATACAAAATCCTCTTGTTCAGATGCCCTAAATATATTCCACATGTTTTTGTGTGCTCCACTGTGAAAATGGTCCTCACCAAAGATACTCTGCTTTGCATCAGAAATAACATTTTCTTTCTTTCCAGATTGTTTGGTCAATATTGCTACCTCCAAATTCTAGGGTCTCTGGAATTGATAAGGTCCATTATTTATACTCACAACCTGAGAATGGGAAGTGTATTTCCTTCCTAGAATGTGAGCCCTCTGAAATAAGGACTCTAATGATTATCATTGGAAGTGTTAAAAATAATTTTGACCCATGAAAAATATCAAGTAGCAATATGCTGAGTGGATGGATCAGTGGAGATGTTATGGATTGATGTGTGAACAGCCACATTGATATATGTATTGCTGAGGATAAATTTTTGAAGTACAAATTGTCTGAAAATGTTGAATAGTAAGAGTTTGGGAATAAGCATTTCAAAATGCAACATTTTATTCAATGTGCTAATGAGATGACCATTGAATTTTGATCTTCTACACAAAATATGAAGCAAAAGTATATTACCACATTCTCCTTGATTCTGATAAAAGTGATGAAAGGAAATGAAAGGAAACATTACTAATGAAAATATTTCATGGCTTATTGAACCTCCCAGCATTTACAAAAGCAACTTAAGAATAGTCCTTGTGTTTTCTTCTCCCATAGATCACTGGGAACAAAATGACATCTCTGAACTTGGCCACCATATTTGGGCCCAACCTGCTCCACAAACAGAAGTCATCAGACAAAGAATATTCTGTGCAGAGCTCAGCCAGAGCTGAAGAGAGCACCGCCATCATCGCAGTGGTACAGAAGATGATTGAAAACTATGAAACTCTGTTCATAGTAAGTGGCCCTTCAGCACTGAGACATCTTGATGATTTTCTTATTGGTTGCCTCTGCTAATATAATGAAACTCAGGTTATCCACTTTCTGGTTTGCTGTGCTGGTCATAAGTGAACTCACTGGAAGCCAGGCAATTTTGTTCAAAATACTCTGGTGTCATGCTTTAGATATCACAAGTATAAATTTTATTTTGTTAATAATAGTAATAATCACACACAATTAATTAAATAATTACACGTTAAGATTTAGTTACCTATGGAGCAGGAGTTCTTGTTCAAAATATTAATAAAAACACCTCTTTGGAATCCTGCAATCTTAGTAAATTCACATGTTCATAACCAACAATGGTGACATGATTTCTCCAAGGTCAGTCTATACTTTGCACCTCCTGTATGAAATTTCACCTTTCTGCCCTATGCCCTTCCCATGTCATTTCCCATGCCATTTATCTATTCCCTGAAGCCCATGACCATTCTATTTATGTTTATCTTGCTCAGCCTTGTGTTGTAATCATGTACGGCCATTTCCTTTAGTAGATTATAAATGCATTTAAAACAAGGGCTGTGTCCTTGGTATCACTTTATCGTATCCTCTGTACACTTCTGGAAGGTTCTTCATTTGTTAGGCATCCAGTAAATATTTTTTGATTTGTATTGAATTACCAGTTCCTGTTTTCATTCATAAAACTTCATTGCTTGCTCAAACTTCCCTTGAAACATTAGAACAAATGCCAATTTTCTTCTATTTCTCTTCTCTACTCGGATTGCACATCATTTTTTACAGAAATGTTCTCCATGATTCTTTTGATATTTCTCTTATTATTTGCAAATGCAATAAAGCCTGCATATTACACTGGGGCCTTCTGTGGCTACTTCAACCTAGAATACTAGCTAACTACCTCTTCTGAATCTCCTTCAGAGTTTATCTATACTTATCAAATTCTTCGTAGTGGATTTATTGTCATGCTATACTCATTTATGTTGGATATTCAAATGTCAATGATTTGGAATAACTTCTCCATTTATCTTATCTATTTGATTGTGATCAAATAATTCAATATCTCATAAGCATTAATTTGACTCATGTAAAATGAAAAAATCTAATTCTTAAAATTATGATCAGAATAATTTGCTATGAGAATGAGTTATACAGACCATAAATATCTGTCCAAGTGCTAATTAATAATTATATTAGCTTGGCAATATGGGCTGCCTTGAATTTCAGTATTTTAACATCAGACACATAGGTATCATAATGTTTATCAGACATTTGGTAGACTGCCTCACAGATGATGGCTTTAGAACCTCAAATACTTGTACTATAAGATGCTATCCCTGGACTTTTACTGTATACTAAAAAGGTGTGTCCATCATATGCACTGAATTCTGTTGCCAGAACTTACCCACAGATCATATTTAACTGAAAGGGAGTGTTTTTGTCCCACACTTGGTCCTACAGTCATTTGGTCCCAAAGAAATATACAGAGGTCTACATTAATTATAAAATGGTTGGCCTATTAGCTAAGGCTTTTTATTAACTCTTATAACTTATATCAGCACATAATACTTGTCTGTGTTAGCCACGTGGCTTGGTACCTTTTTTGGTGAGGCAGTCACATGTTGCTTGCTCTGTGTCTGGCTTTCTCTGTGTCTGGGTGACGACTGCAGACTAACTCTTCTTCCCAGAATTCTCCTGTTCTCACCCCACCTATACTTCCTGCCTGGCTACTGGCCAATCAGTGTTATATTAAAATATAATTGACAGGGTACAGACCATTGTCCCACAGCACTTACCCTCCCCCCTTTTTTTAAAAAACAAGAACTCTGAATTGAATATCCTTTTAGTTTTTCTCCTGACTATTATACATAACAACTTGTAATCAACATTCTAAACAAAGGCAAACATCCATAATCCTTTTTTTTTTTTTGGAATGTGGGTATAGTTTATCGGCTACTTTCTGCTAATTGGGGGTGCTGGTAATCTTATGGGGACCTAAAGAAAATTTAAAATTATGGTCAAGTCCTGGCTGGAATATTCTGTGAGGTTTGATCATCTTAGCCAGCAGTCTTGAGGCTGTTCTGGATGTAGAACTTAGACATCTGGGCCATCTGCTTCTATCAGAGATTCCTCAGGGGGTCTTTCTTGATCCAACCTAATTTTTCTTAACTCAGAATGAATCCACAGCTTCTCATGTCCTGTGAAAACAAAATCAAAACCTCTTCTCTAAAGTAACATATCTTTAGACTTAAATTTTGAAGTGCAAGCATTTTCAAAATATATATGTTGCGAAAATCCAGCAGCATTTATAATCAAGTATCTTTTAGCAGTGTTTACTCCTTCCTCAGCCATCAAACAATTTTAAAAAACACAATAACATGCAGTATCCAGACTATTTGTGTATTTTTCATCTTTACATGGCTTTATCTTAATCTCTATTTCTCTTATTTTTTATTTTTAATTTTTGGCTTTATGAGACAGGGTTTCTCTGTGTGTCTTAGGCTATTCTGTAACTCACTCTGTAGACTTTAGAACCTCAAATACTTAGGCTGTCCTTGAAATTACAGAAATCTGCCTGATTCTTACTCCCAAGTGCTGGGATTAAAGGCACATGCCACCACACCTAGAACTCATAGAGATCCACCTGCCTCTGCCTCCCAAGTGTTGGGATTAAGGATGTGTGCCACCACACCCAAATACTTTTTATTTTTCTATTTTATTTTAAGGATTTTTATCCTTCTCTTTTTTCCTCAAACCTACATATATTTTTAAACACACTGTAAATTGTTTAGAGGCTTTTGTCTATCTTTACTGTATCTTTCTTTTTCTGACAATATGAGTCTTTAATTTGCTAAGTGACATGGCTAGGATTAAAGCCATGGCTTTGACAGCTATATTCAGCCCATTCCTTAGCTTTCTGGGATTCTAGCCTCATGGCAGAGGTACTGGCTGGAGCCATGTTTATTGCCACAACTCTATGGCTTTACAAGGTCCCTGCCACCACCAAAAAGCATGTGGTCAGATATTCATCAATACCATTTAAGTGTTTCATGGCAGGACCTCTTAAAAGAACTGCAAGATTTTACAGCTAAAGCTGAGTCAAGAAACCTCTCATAAATGAGAATGCTTGCCTCTGACAAACAGAGCCCACCTGAGAAAGTGCTGCTATCAATAAGCCGTGCTTAACTCTGTTCTTTTCTGTCTAAAATTACTTCCCAAGCTCTCTCAGGCTTTCTGTGGATGAAGTTGTCCACATGGGCACCATTTGTTGATTGAGGTTTCTGTCCCACCCAGTCCTGCAGTCATTTAGTCCCAAAGAAATACACAAAGGTCTACATTAAGTATAAACTGACTGGTCTATTAACTTAGGCTTCTTATTAATTCTTATAATTAATATTAGCCCATAATACTTGTCTGTTTTAGCTATGTGGCTTGACACTGTTTTTGGTGAGGCAGTCAAATCTTGCTTGCTCTGTGTCTGGATGAATACTGCAGACTGACTCCTCTTTCCAGAATTCTCCTGTTCTTGCTCCACCTATACTTCCTGCCTGGTTGCCCCGCCTATACTTCCTGCCTGGATACTGGCCAATCAGCGTTTTATTAAAATACAATTGACAGGGTACAGACCATTGTCCCACAGCAAGGAAGGCTGGGAATTGTACTTTGGCGAGATGCCCAGATGGAAGAGGAAATGCATTTACCACAGTGACGAACAGTGGCATTTTGCTCCCTATTGTGTCTCTGAAGCATTGTCCCTGTGTTGTACATGGAAAACTCTCAAAAATGTTGAATTAGTCATCAACTATATAAATTCACACTTCAGTCCAAATCCTCATAATTAATTACATATTTGGATGAATCAAATGTCTGAACTTTTCAATATTTTCATCGAATTTTAAGTCACATATTATCTTGCCAAGTTGTCTTGGCATTACTTCATGTTCTCTGGATTTTTTTAACAAAATAATATCTCTCATCAATCTTCTATTCTCTAAATTCTGTATTTTACGCAAAGTTTTCCTTTATATGAAACCACAAACCATCAGGAATTTCTTTTCACCTCAGATACTAACAAAATGCTTCCTGATCTCCTTGAAAGGCAGAGGTCATTGTAATTATGTCATCCCTCTTCTCTCTACTTCCTGCCACCTGGAATAGTTAGAAGAGCAGCAAAACATCAGTATTCTATCTCTTGTGATCTTTTCCAAACCTGGCTTTATTTTTATCATTCTCTGTAGAGGTAGGTTGATGTTGAGATTCTCTTGTGCGCTAACAAATATTTATGTACACAAGTTATGGTTTGTGTTTCTTAAAGAAGCCCATCTTGATGACCGTCTAAAATCTAATGCCTCTGACTTCACTCTACTATTTCTGCTATGACTCCTACTACTCCTGATAACACACACACACACACACCACACCACACCACACCACACCACACACCACATCCTCACTTCATATTCACACTCTGTTCTTTTTCTCCTTAGAATTCACCACTACTAATAGAGAATTTTGCTAATTTTTCTTTTTAGTTATATTTCTCCTCACCGAAATGTATTATTTTCTGGTCCATGCATTCATTACTACTGTGCGTGCCAATGACATGGTAGAAACAAGATAAACATTGGTTAGATTCATGAGTGACTTGATAGTAGCTGTGTGATGTATGATTTCTGTCTCACAAGTCCTTACTCTTACATGTGGGAAAAGTTGGGGCATGCAGGAAATAAGTATACTTTTCTGAGCATAAGTTAACCACCGGTGTAATCGTGTCTGCTCTCCTTAGATGGACTGTGAGAACTATACTGAAAAAGAAAAGAACAGTGGAAGTAATTGAAGGGGAGAAAGACAGAGATTCCCAAACCAGACTCTGAAAAATTAAAGTGGAACCAAAAAACTTGACTACAATCTGTCTCTGCTATGTCTGTCTCATCTTTGATTTCCATTTCTTTAGTTATCATGGAATAGTCTTAAGTGAATGCTATCCAAGATCCTTTAAAAGTCTAACATCTGTGTGGCTCAGTGCTTCAGAACTGACTTTTGTATTTCTTAAAAGCATATAAGAAAAATTAATTTCATCACAATTTTTATTTTCTGGGCATGTTCAGCCTTTCAGAATCTTTTCTGTTATACCGAGTATCATGGAAGCTCATGCATCTGGGTAGGTAAAAATTCAGCTATGTGTGTAAAATTTTGTTTAATATGTTCATTTTTAAGATGCTTCTAGAATAATTACTACTGCAAATAAAGAGTGATGAACCTAGACAGATGGAAACTGCCGATTGACTAAAGGTAGTTAGCCTCTGGGTCTCTTTATAGTCTCTAGGAAGGTTTTTAAGCTGAAAAGGGGATAAACCGCTACCATTGACAGACACTACAAATGAAGACTTATTAGCAGCAATGGCTGTGAGCTTTTCCTTAAAAGCACAAAGTACCCTGGAAGCAGGCGTTCCACAGAAGAACTAGTGGGAAAAATTTAGAAACCCCAAGAAGCCTAGCAATGATCTAAACATTGTTCTTAATGATGTTCATTTTCTAATACTGAGAATGCTTCCTCTGCAACCATAATCTGAGTTAATGGAAAATAGGAAAAGACAAGAAAGAACCTGGCTTTGGCCCGGTATTAAAAAGGCACCTAAATTCAGAGGTTAACATGATTCAAGATTCAAACTAGAGTCTGGGGCTATATCTTAGTGAGAGAGTTCTTACCCTGTATGTATGAGGTCTTGGATTCTATCCCCTAAACCATGAGAACTGTTCTTTTAGGGAGTCAGATTAGGCACTTGTTTGGAAATCTTTGAACTGGAAATAGATCCTGATAACAACCCTCATGGTCACAGGCAAAGACAATAGTGTTGTAGTAGCTTATGTTTAAAATCCAACTACTTAGGAGACTGAGGCAAGACTTAGGAACTAGAGGCCAGTCTGAGTTACAGAGTGAATTCCAGGTCAGCCTGGTCTATAGTTTAAGACTCTGTCTAAGCCTGCCTTCCCAAAAATACAAAGAAAAAAAAGGTGATAATGGTAGTTCTCAAACCTCACTGTGCAGCAGAGTTTACGAGGAAATTTGTTGGACATTTAGATTCCTAGACTACTCTCCAGAAGAGCGAACTGAATAGCAAAGGGCCCAGGAATCCACACTTTCTATTGAATCCCTTCAGAAGCTTTAACTAGATTCCTATCATGCCTAGCAAAACCACAGATTGGGAAACACAGATTGGGGAGAAAGACCATGAGCTTTGGAATTAGTTATCAAAATCCTGATTCCCTCCAAGCTATTTATTTGGAATATGACCTCTGACCCTATGTTTATCTTCTCTGAGCCCTAGCTTTTCTTCTGTAAAAAAAAAAAAAAGACATTAAAGGACCCATTTTGCATGACTGTTTTGAAACTTGGAAATACTATGTAACACATGTCATTTAGAAAAGGCATGTAGCACAAGACTAACATATTCTGGGCACAGAAAGTGAATTGCTCTCATGACACTCACCTAATATGATTCCTCCTTTGTCAAACACATCCAGGTGCTGCCTTGGATAAAAATCCCATCCTGGCCGTTGTGAATGCTGCTGCCATCAGCTAGCATGTGCAAATTTTCCTAGTCCCTTCCCCACTCCTCTTTTCCACTGGTTCCCTTTTAACTCATTCCATAGTTAACTTATTTATTATTATCATTGAAACCAAATAGAATACAATTCTTATAATGGCAGGGAGCTTGTTTACCTGTTGAGACAGTGTATCTCTACATACTCTGGGCTTGCCTCAAGTTCACATTCCTCCTGTGTCATTTTTCCAATGCTAAGAATGCAGGCATGCACTATTGAACCTGATGAAAAGAGAGATTTTAGGTTGTTCTATACACTGACACCCACAGCATTTAGAAAGAAGTTGACATAAGATAATTAAGTAATTATGTCTTAAATACTGTGGCTCTATACTGCCAGAAAAAAATGTATTTTTGTTGCTGTTTTGGTTCTGCGCTCATATCTCTATAATCCCCATACTTCTAAATCATGACCTTCCATTTCTGTCAACAACAATTTTAAAACTGGTTAGCAAAAAATGATACTTTCTAAAAACAGCAGAATTAGAAGGTAAGAATCATTTGTTTGTAGATTGGTATTCCAAGAACAAAGTATTCACTGTGGAAATCATTGACGCACTAATTGGTCTGCAAGCTGTCTCTTCTGTGAGTGATGGTGGACTCTCAGGGAAAATAACTCCTTACCCTTGGAATTAATGAGAGTTTCAGAGTGGCGTGGAGAAAGCTGTCAGCTTGTGCTAAGGGCTGATATTGCATGGTTCATCACACAGCTTTTCTGGAAAGGGGCAAGGAAGAGAAGACACCACATGAAGGTAGTGAAGAGGTCCTGGGTGCAGTGGGGATGCGGGATGGAAGCATATACTCATTGCACTGTTTGGCAGCCCAAGCTGGAGATCCAGTAAGGGCACTTGAGAAATGTCAAATGAGCACCACTGGCAGCAAAGGTCAGAAGTCATGCAAATTTATGAAGCGAGCCATAGTTTTCAAATATATCGTATGAAAGAATTAATTTAAAAAAGGTCAGTTTTCTGGATGGAGACGGAGGAGAAATAGATGGGGTTGTAGATGGGAGGTCAGTGAAGAGAACGAGAGGAGAGGAGGGAGGGGAAACTGTGGTTGGTATGCAAAATAAATGAAAAAAATAATAAAAAAGATCAGAAGCTATTGTGAGATTTGCACAAGCTCAGCTGGGAGGCAAATTTTGCTTTGTGTTCCCTTCATTCCCCAGTGTGGATTGCCTTTCTTTCGAATCTCTTTTGTATGCCATTCAAAGCGGGTCAAGCAGTCGTCCAAGTCATCAAACAAAAAATCACTCTGAGCCATGGATACCTCTAATTGTATATGCTTGCCATTCCCATGCTAATAGAGGAATAAACAACCACTGTCTATGTGGCACGGGTTAAGCTAGGCACATCAGTTTCTCTAGATATTACAGCCTGGGAGGAGTAAGACAAGTTTGTGTGCCCAAGGAAGGCCATGATCAAGTAGCTTATTTGAAAGCATAGTGCTTCGCCACAGGGGAAAAGTAACAGAGGTACTTCGAGATGCAGTATGTCCGATAGGGAGGCCAATTGTAGACTAAGAAAGAGACCGTGGGGAGTCAGAAGACCCTAAACAATCTCCATATCTCTAAATTAGTTGCAGTATCTTCCAACTTGATGTTCAAGCCAGCATATATGTCCAACAGCTAGTCTGAGTTTCTGCTAGTGCTTTGCTTACCTGTCCTTATCTGCAAAGCCACAACACTTTTCCATTGGCATCATTTACAGGCAGGTGTCTCCTCCTCCTCCTCCTTATTTTTTTTCTTAAGTCATCCTCAGAGAAACCCTTTGGATCTTCCACTGTATTTGTTCACTAAAGTTCTTCAATTACCCTCAAAAACTTCAAGAAATATTCTTTGGAGTTAGGGCATTGTGGATTATACCTTTAATGCCAGCATTCAGAAGACTGCATCAGGAGGATTCCTATGAGTTTGAGGTCACCTTGGACTACATGATGAGTTCCAGGCCAGTCTGAGCTACATGCATCCTGAGAACTTGTCTTAAAAAATGAAAAGCAAAGAAATAGTTACCAATTGACTTCCTCTTGAACCTCCACATACACCCAGGTCCTCCTAAAATAAAGAACTTTCTGTCACAAAAGAGACACACAAAAGGTTTCCGGTTGATTTTTGACCTTGTTTGGCATTTTACAATCCTTAACAAGCCAAAGTGATTCCTTTTAGCGTGTTAGCTTGAAATGTACCGTCATGATTTCCAGTGGCATTTACTTTTGCTTGGGAGTGGTGAAAATTTGAAATGCCAAAGCATTCTTCTTGGTCAAGGGCAAAGTGGTGGATTGCTGCGGAACACCCACTGGCGTATATGGTAGGGCTGGGTCCTGGGAACTGCTGTTCAGAGAGCACCTAGTAGTTTGTTATGGAGAAAAAGCTTGTACCATTTTTCCCCTCTCAGTGGTTTATGGAATAAACTACCTCATAGCAGTTATACTCTACGCGATCATTCAAGGTTTCATTTTTAGTTTGATAGGGCAGATTTTAATTGTGACAGTTTTATTCCTTCATATGTGCAGTGTTTACATTTTTTCTCTGAAGCAAGGGAGTACAAAGTTCTTTTGATTTTTGGAATAACATTATGCTTTGAAATAACACATTAAAATCTAAGGAGTTCAGTCTCCAGATAAACACAACCATAAATGGTACCCCTAGAAAATGTCCAAAATTACCAAATCCTTGACTAAAATCCAGTTGAGATTTTGACGGCAAACAATGAATTAATTAAATGATCACTTTGGACTAGTTGGTCTTTTGTTTATTTGATTGGTTGTTTTTGTTGTTGTTGTTTTTTATTTCAACATATAGAATTGTTTGATGAAGACGAACATTTTTTTTCTCATGTATCAGTTTTCATATAAAGGAAAACCTTTTCCAGAAGCTGATGCTTTCAGGAGCTTGATCAGGATTGTACCCATGATCTTTCCCTAGTCCTGAGCAAGAGTAGCTAACAGAGCCTGTCTCAGTACCACTGTAGAGCTGAGACAATCCCTGCTATCAGGAGACGTGCCATCTTAGGATGGCCCAGCAGAAAGTCCTACGGTCTCTCCTGGTTAGCTTTTCTGTCAACTTGAAACGTGTTAGGGTCACTTGAAAATAAGAAACCGCATTGAGACAATAACCCCACCAGACTGACGTGTGGATCATTTAACACCGGTCCTCTTCTGGACCCATGGTCCTGATTTCTATAAGAAAGCAGACTGAGGAAGCCACTAAACAACACTCCTCCATGGCTTCTGCTTCAGTGTCTACCTCCAGGTACCTGCCATGAATCCCTGCCCTAACTTCCCTCAGTTGGATTCCTCCTCAAGTTGAATTTGGTTATATTGTTTTGTCACAGTGGCAGACTCCCTAAGACATGGTATGATGGAAGAGAAGCAATGTAAGGGGGAGAATAAAAGTACATGCTTCAACATCACTGCAATTGCAGGGCTGGGAGGTCATGGGTGGGAATTAGAAAAGTTCTGAGAAAGTCTCCTTACTTAGTTAAGTAAAGAAGGGAGGGATTCTTCTATGTGGACAAGTGGAGAAACACAGACAGATTCATAGCTGCTAGTTAAAACGAAAGCGGGCCGGGGGGGAGAGCTGATGAGATTTCTCACTCAGTAAAGTATTTATAGTGCAAGCATGAGGTACCTGAGATCAATCCCCAGAACCCATGTTAAAGACAAAAAGGTCAAGTGCAAACACACATTTGTAATTAGAGAGCTAGGGAGGCAGAGACAAGAAAACCCTTGGGGCTTGCGGGCCGGCCAGCTTAGCCTGCTTAATGAGCTCCGGGCCAATTAGAAACCCTGTCTCACAAAACAAAGTGTACAGCTGTACAGCTCCGGAGAAATTGCTCCTGAGATTTTCCTCCAGCATACACAGAGAGAGAGAGAGAGAGAGAGAGAGAGAGAGAGAGAGAGAGAGAGGGAGGGAGGGAGGGAGGGAGGGAGGGAGGGAGGGAGGGAGGGAGGAAGAGAGAGAGAGAAAGAAAGAAATGCGCGCACACACACGCATACACAATCATAATTTTGCACTCATGCTAGCATGCACACACATACACACAAGAGTGAAAGACAATATCGGAACAAATGTTATTCTTCTTTGTGATATCAGCATGTACCTTTTCATATAAATATTTAGCTTATTTTGTGTATTTCTAGTGAAGCCTTTTCACTACTAGCCCTCCATTCAATGAATATGGTGTTTTCAGATGTGTTAGCCTTGGTGATGACTTGTTCCTAAAGGAAAACAGGATTAGTATGGTGAGCATGCCAGAGCTAAAGATGCAAGCACAGGATTCTAAGGAAGGCAGTTGACGTGTCCCAGTTTGCCTTAATTATAAGCAACACAGCCAGAACCAGACCTCAGTGGATGTGGAGTCAGATACTTCTTAGACAGCAACTCCACCTCCGTGCAAGTGGGCAAAAGTGACTAGGTTGAACAAATGTTTGTTTGCTATTAATTTAGGGACTTAATAGATAAACAAAAGTCCAGTAAATAAACTGATAGGAAATGGCACTGCCTTGTGTGTTCCTTTCCAAGAATAGGGAGGCTGGGTATCACACTGTTCTTTTAAGTGAATGTTGCCTGTTAGTGTTTTTACTGGGCTTTTGATTCTCTATTAAATCCTTAAATTAATAGCAAAGTAATGTTTATCCAATTGAATTGAGCCTGTAGCCTAAATATTTTTATTAAATAATAGCTATTGAATGGTACAAATATAGAAAATGAGGAGTCACTGGAAAGAATGCTAGCTGCAGCTTGTATTGTGAGCATTTGAAAATAAGTTCAAGACATCACCTCTACCTTCTTACCTCTTTTCCCCACTAGATCCATTTTTTTCCTGAGAAAATAAAATGTGGTATTATCATATGAATTCTGGAAGGTTCTTTAAATCACCCTGAAACAAAATTGGAATTTAAAGGAAATAATGCAGTTAATAAATTCTATGCACACAAGTTAGTTTTGCAGAATACATAGGAGAATTTTGTCAGAATACATGAGAATATTCCTTTAAGTCATGGATCCACATTCTTAACTATATTATTGTATGTATATGTAAATCATTTCTCCAAGCCAAAATGCTACCCTGGGACTTCCACAAAGAAGTTATATATAGATTTATAGCCCTGGCCCATTTTATGTACATTTGTTACCAAGTAAAAGTCACGTATACCACATAAAATAACCCTCAACAATTATAATTTCTTGGCAGTTGAGCCTCGTTGAATAAGTAAAAACTTAAAAATGCAAGATAGTTGAACCAAATGTATTGCAACTTATCTTTTAAACACTAACACTTTCTGTAACCTATTGTAATAATGCAAGTTATTCTGATTCTCCACATTGATAATTTATCATTAGATAAACCATAGAGTGTCAGGAAATTAGGACTGAAGTACTTTTTATCACTCCAAAGGACGTGTACTCACGTTTATTTTTCGATGGGAACAGATTGATGCTTGGAGCAAAACTTGTATTACATATCAAAGCATAACAAATTTTAAAATTGAATTAACTATATGAATATGCAAGCATTTTCCTAATTTGCCCCTCGATGTTTCTTATTTTAAAAGTTCAAGATAAACGTTTTTGGCTTATATTAATTTTGCTCTGCTCAACTTTTTTTTCTTTTTTTTTTTTTTTTTTTCAGCGCTGGGACTCAAACTTAGGGTCTTACCCTTGCAAAGCCAGCGCTCTTCCACTGCGCTTTCCCACTCCTTGCTTCTTTGACAAAGGGTCTTACTATGCAGCCCACATTTGGCCTCACACTTATGCCTTCTGCCTCAGCCTGCCAAGTACTAGGATTACAGATACCTGCCATAATGCCAAGTTGCTATTCATTTTATTTATACATACATTTGTGTGTATGCATATTCTCTCTTAGGACTAACAGGACAGCTCAGTGGGTAAAGGTGCAAATCTCAGGAGCCATGTAGTGAAATGAGACAGCTCCCACAACTTGTCTTCTGATCTCCACATGTATGCCCACACACATTAAATAACTGAATATATAAAAATGCAATAAATAAAACCATTTTTCATTTACCACTTATGTATTGCTTTAAAAATAGATGTAATGTATGACTGCTTGATTATGGTAATTGAAACATGCAGTTAAGATAAATTAATTTTTAATTGCTTAATTATCTATTATAGTAAGAAAATGCAGTCTATCATTCTTCTAAAATCCCCACCCTTTTTTCTTCTCTCTCCCTTTTAATTCCTAGATCATTCTTTTTATCATAGAGCTTTAACTGCTATGTATATGTGTCTTCCACATTTCTATGCCCAGCCAGAATCTATCAACTGAATTCCAAGTCCTCATTTCTGGCTGCACAGTAGACACTTCCATTTGGATGTCTCACAGACCTGCCATCATTATTATATCAAAGCCAAATTCCTGAACTTCACCCAGCCTTCTCTTCCTTTAGCATCTCAATCAATAGCTTCTTCATCCTCATTTCCCAAGTCACAAACGTTGAAACCATCTTTTCTCTTTCTGCCTCTCATACTCTTCCTCTCCTTGCAATAAATTAACTTGCATTGCCACCTGAGTCTTCACTGTGTTCAAGACCGAAATATTTGTCAACATCTTGCTGTCCTGGTTCAGCACCACAGTTACTGGTTGGAATGCATCAATTGCCCCATTAGTGTTCCTTGATTCAGCCCTCGCGTTCCATTTGATATACTCTTCACTGAGAAGTCGAAGTGATAACAGTTGTGTTAGTCATCAGCTCAAGGTCTCTAATGGCTCCCCACTCACTTTGAACAAGTGCAGACGTCTGAATCATGATTCACAGGATGAGACAACATCTGGCTCGGCTACCTGCTTCCCTCTTACCACCCACTTCTTCCTCACTCTTGCAGTCTTGCTAGAATTTCACTGTTCCAGACTCAAGACTTTTAACATTTTTTTTTCTTCTGCCTTGTGTGATATTCTCCAACTTTGATTTTTTTAAGATTTCATTTTCTCATGACATGATCATCCCATTTAATATTGCACCTCTTTTTCACCATTACTTGTCACTGTGTTTGCTGTTCTCTATAGGCCTCATGTTATGCTTTCCTTGTGTAGTTTTTAAATGTCCATCTTCCTTTATTTGTTACCAGATCAACAAATACAAGGATTCTCATCTGTTTGGTTTGTAGCGGAATCCCTAAATTCCTGGTATTCTGTAAGAACTGACCAAATACCAATGCAATAAATGAAAAGTATGGTCCTGGGAGAAGGCCAGAGACAGAAACAGAGGTGATGAAATAAAGCATATCTAAACCACTTCTGGAGGGAACTATTTATTAAGGAAAGCAAGCAAGATGTGGCTTCAGCTGGGGGTGGCATATAATGAATTTTGAGTGAATATCTTCCAACCATGCTGAGAATTTCGATGTACATTTTAAGGAAATAGGTTTCAAGTTATTGAACTACCACATGAAAGGCCCATCAAGTGTATATATGCCTTTTGCTCTAGCAACCCAAATAAGTTTAAGGAATTTGAGGGTTCAGATGGCTGGATAGATGCAAGTTGAGTGTGACTTTGGGTATAGCTTAATCCAGAACTCAAATGCTATCAAGATCTACCTATTGCCCCTGCCATTATTTGTTCGAGTAGCAGCACAATGCTCAGGCTAAATGTGGTTGTGGGAGCTGTCTCTGGTCTCTCTCGGAAGCCTTTCAGAGAGTGCCATGGCTTTGTGTCAACTCTTGCAGAGCCACTTGCCTATTTCTCAGGCAGATGTGCTGCTCAGGAAATAGAATGATTGGTCAACTTAAATTAAGATACATTTCACCCTTGAGCCAAGGTTTAGAGAGTAGCTGGTTCTCCAGAGAGGAGTTAGGATAGAACTTTTCTAAGAAGAGGGGAATGGAGGGTGCTAATGGCTAACAGCTGAGCACTACAAAGGGGTAATGAAGGCTTGAACTTCAGACCCTGCAGTTGGAATGGAAGAGAAGGGAAGAAGTAGCAAACAGAGGAAGTCAAGCTGACCTCCTGCCTAGGACTGGGAGTGGACAGGACATAGGCTTGCTTTCACCTTGGAGATTTTGAGCTCTGTGGCTAGAATTTGGCAATGTCATTCATGAAGATTCGGGATGAATTAGGAGAAACAGATTTACAAGAGAAGGAAGGCGTTCTCTTGCTTTCTCATCGCCGGTTTTGTTAATAAGATTGTTTCCAGCTTCTCAAACTCAAGAACAATTGAATACTGCAAGAGGCAGAAGGCAAATTCTTCTACCAACCACTTATTCTCAGAAGGCTTGTCTCTGTGGTTTTGAAAACTCTTCTCTTGGAACTCACGTGTGAGAAAATTTATTTTCTCCCAGTAGTCTGCATTGCTTTTGCTTGAGCTAGCAGGGTCTATGGAATAGAAAACTGTCCGTTAGAGCTGGGTTCAATCTTCTCCCAGAGAACATTTCTGCATGACTGACTTAAGCTCTCTTTGAATGCATTATGGATTAGACTGGGAGAAGTGTAGTACTCATGTGTAATGTGCCCTTGTTATTGTTCATGGAATTGTGAAACAAGAAAAATTTAATAGGTCTTGGACATAAGAAATGAAGGACAGACATTGAATCATCATAGCCTGTGCAGAAAAGTATCAGCATTGTTTTGGTCTTTTGTTTGGTTGTTTTGGTTTTGCTTTTGCTTTTTTGGAGTGTTTATCATCGACCAGGTACTGTTACAAATTCTCAACACAAAATGAGTCATTTAAGCTGGACAGTGGTGGCACATGCATTTAATCGCAGTACTCGGTAGGCAGAGGGAGGTGGATCTCTGTCAGTTGAGAGAGCAGCCTGGTCTACAAAGAAAGCTTCAGGACAGCCAGGGCTGTTACACAGAGAAACCTTGTAAAGAAAGAAGGAAGGAAGAAAGGAAGGAAGGAAGGAAGGAAGGAAGGAAGGAAGGAAGGAAGGAAGGAAAAAAAGAAAACAGAAAGAGAAAAATGAGTCATTTATACTGTTATTTCAATGTACAGATGGGGAAACTGAGACCAACACATCCTTGTTAATGTATCATGTTTAAAGTCCCAAAACTAAAATGGTGGAGCTAGGATTTAAGGAGTATAGCTCAAGGACATAAGCACTTAAATCAGTTTGTTGTATGCCCAGAACATCTTCAGAACATCATAATTAATGCCCATTCTCTCAGCATAGTTCAAATATAGTCTCTAGAAAGTATCCTCATTTGGATATAAATTTTGAACATTATTCCTCTTACCCATGATTGTTTGCTTACTCAAAACCAGGAAAAAGAATCTAGTCTGTGCAACAGAGGCATCCAAATTACTAGGCAGGATTTTCAGACATATGACAAATTGAATTGAATGTGATTCTCTGGTAATCTTCTAGTTCATCCTGAGAATTAAGCATGCTATATGTGTTGGTATAGGTTTGGTTTGAACTAATAGGTCAGTTTGCTTTCTTAAGGATCCAAAGGCTTGGTATATGCTGCCATAAAGTGGCTGAGGTCATGTTTTGCGTCTTTGATGGGGTGGGAGAAGGTTTTGCTTAGGCCTCAACCACTGGCTTTTGCAGGTTTCCCCGGAACTCCAGAACGAAGTGCTGATCAGCCTTCTGGAGACAGATCCAGATGTCGTGGATTACCTGCTCAGAAGAAAGGCTTCCCAATCCTCGTGAGTATGCCCATTTTTCAGCTCCTAGAGTCACACTGGTAATTCATTTTTCTCTTTAGCTTCCTTTCTAAAGAATTTGTGTGGTGGTTATAGTTGCATACATAGTGACACATGTGGGATTTTGACAACTTTTTTTTTGCAATCCTGATCAATCCACCCAAGTAGAAATTATTTTTGTCTTACTGACTTCCCAAAATCTAAGCCATTTTTCCAGACTTCTCTTGTTTGTTTTCAACTTTCTCTAGAACCTTCAGGAAGTTCTGACTCTGTTCACAGGGAAAAAGTGCTGAACTACTGGCAAGAAGCTCAGAGGAGTAAAATGTGGATGAGTCTAGGCATGTTAACCTGTAGACCATAGGCCACATGTACCTCACAATATTTAAGAATTCAGCCCAACAGAAAATCACAAACTTCATAAAAACATTATAAAAACTTTTTCTTTATAACTCAATTGTACAGTTCTTGAGCACATCCTTGACAATATTGTGTCACAATGTTAAAAGTCTAAGCATGTCTGTTAAGAGTCATGGTAAACACTTAATGCCCTGGAGGCTGCACTGGGGCGAGGGCAAGGAGAGCATCTCTCTCGTGCAAATTTGCAGGAGGGAGCAATCCATCTCTAAACCACAAGAGCAACCTTTGCTGAGACCTAAGTGCCCATTTGCAATGAGAAGTGTGTACTTTGCCAGCTCTGTCATTACATACATCTTATATTGTCTCGAAGAAAATGCATACTAGCCAAGTTTGCAGTGAGGCACATGCAAGGCAGGCTTTCAGTTATGACTTGCCACCATTTTGCCCTAAAAGGAGCGCAGAATAGCTCGTTGTTCAGATCTTATGTTTAGTCCCAGCAGCTGCTATAGAGGCAGCGTGCTTGATGGTGCTATAACATTTGGAAAAGCCAGGTAAAGGAAGGACATTGCACATTGCCACATTAGCCAGGAGCACATGGCCACACAAACACCCAACCTTAAATTTAGGACAGGAATAGTTGATGCTGTTCTCTCTCAAGAGTATCATTGTGCTATGCATTCGTCCATGTTCTAATGACTTCAAAAGTGAGATTAATCCTGTAACCAATGGCATGCCTAAGCTTAATTCATAGCACTTTTTTTTTCTTTTTCAGCCATAGATTTTTCAAAAACAGGGCTTATTTGGATGTAACTTAGAAACAAGACATGTTCAGTTATTTCCATAGACTAGTAACAAATGCGGTTGCTTTTCATTTCAAATTATTTCCAGTGATTTTAAAAGTATACTATTTAGGGAAATTTAATGAAAAGGAATTCCACATTGTTTAATGCCCTTCTTGCCAGGCTAATCCATTAAGACCCTTACTGAATTCAGTTTCCTTCCCATTCCAGTAGTCCAGGGAAGGGCTTAGAATCAGATCACCCTATCAGTGCACTTTAAGAAAAGACTATTTGAGTGCCAATCAATATCAAGGCAATTTCTGGTTCAAGTAAGATGCTTTGCTTGGATCCAATTCCAAGAAACATAAGTAAATGCAAATACATAAAAAATACAACTGGACCTGCATTTCATGGTCTTGCTTTAATATCAGGGAATTGGAACTGCACTTATTTTTTTCCCCTAGCATTCTAACTCTCGTCAAGGTATAAATTCGCATTTTCCCCAAACAGTCATCTGCTATGAGAATTCGTATAATTGTACTTGTGTCTCTCCTGTGGACAAGAAACACAGTGATGTTTCTATTTGTAAATTCCTCCTTACTCTTTGTTTATAACATTTTGTTGCTGTATGGTAGGAAATATAGAAAACATACACCCCCCCAAAAAAAAAAACTATGAAATTTTGACTGTCCAAATGTCTTATTTTGTGTGGCATTATTTAGATTGGTACATTTAATTCTTGAAAGAATCATTAGCAGGAATGCAATGCCATTTGCAAGCATGCTTCTGGTATATAAATGCCAAGGTAAGAACAGAACCTTGCTTTCTCTCCTCCTAGGAAGGACAAAACGCACGTAACAAGCCCACGCCTAGCTGTGCAATTGTTCTAGCCTCTTTTGTTCCTTATCCTTGTATGAATGACTCTTTAGGGGAGTGAATAGAAGGAAGATTAGTTTTGTTTTTCTTTTTGTTTCTTTTCTGCTAGGTACAGGCAAAGAACAGTCCAAAAGGTCGCTAGTAATTCCATGAAGTAAACTATATATATTTATGAAAAAAAAATGTTTTTTTTTTAAAGTGGCCTTCTGGGGCTTGATCTGTAGGCAGTCACTTTGGGCCATAAACATATGTTTTCCTGAACTCCTGAAGTATATGGAGCTCTTCAAATCTTGGGAAGGTGCTTCTTCTGAGTCAGCTGAATTGGGAGATGGGCTGAGATTTCTATTTCCAACAAGCTCCCTGTAGTATGATTGCTACTGGTCCATGATCCACATTTGGAGTAAGAAAGCTTAAAAAAAAAACAAAACATTTTCTTGACTTTATGTGCATTCAGACCTGATGGCAGAGGTGTGTTACTCAGTGTACAGCAGAGTGCAAAATGGCAGGTACTAGACATGGTCTCAGACTCACCTGCCCAATACAAATCCCTGGAGATTGTAAAGAAGAGGTGAGTCTACCCATCACCGTGGTGCCTATTCATTTATTCTGGCCTGCAGTCCAGACATCGGGATTTGCAAAGCTCTCCACATGATTCTAATAAGCAACCCAAACTCCAAAGGACTGACTCAGATCTACCACTTGGATTCTCTATATTTAAAATCCCATGGGGATTTGGGTGGGGTGAGTTGTGACCTTTACATGTGTCCTTGTGTTGATAAAGGAGCAGAACAAATGTTCTAGCTTATAAATCCATGGAGTTTGTAGAAAGGAGGGAGATGTCATTTTCAGTCTCATAATGGCTTCTGGGAGGAAGGAAGACTTGCGGTGCACTTGGAAGCTGAGTAAAGATGTAACTGAGTCTGGGTGGTTCAGATAGCTAGTCCTGGATGTGGTCAATACAGCAAAGTTACCATCTCTTTGGGGACAGGATAATGAAGTTAGGTCGATGTCCTAAAATAGCAGGGTGGAGTAAGGTGAGGTGACATTTAAATCAGAAAGTAGTGATAAAGGAATACAGTGACAAAATAACCCTGTAATTATAGATTATAGAGATTGTAAATTACAGTACCCCAAAGTGACAGATGGTGCCGGCTACAGTGGCACCCATATCAATTAACCACCAATCAGTTGTGTCTGTTTAATTTATGACCCCGCTTTCTAGCTTCAAGTTGAGATCAAGATCTCCTATGTCCAAATTCACCCCTATTGCTATTTTTTTATGCCATGGAGTATGCTCACCGATGACTCTCTGACTCGGTTTCCTCATATGTTAACTGGAGATTTAGCAGTTACTATTGTGTTCCTGTGAAGTTCACCAAATGCCTCATTTACAACTACTTACCTGAGACTTGTTGTATATGAAGCATTGTGACTGTGTCCCTTGACATCTATGAGACAGTAGATGGCCACAAAATATGGCCCATAAGAACGAGCTATCATTGGGTCTAAAAGCAGTGCCCCTTAAGCACTGGAGATTTTCTTTTGATTTTGATTTGATTTTCTTTCCCCTGAAACCTCCATTCCCCAGTTCACATACCTAAGTAAAGCTTTAGATTCCTGTGAGGCCAAGTGGAAATGCCACAAGATTTAATTTGGAGGGGAAACGAAATAAATTTTCTAAAGAGTGTAAAACCCAGAATGAGAAAATATGTATTATTATTTCTGTTTTGAAAGAACAAACATTTCATGATACTTGGGAACTTGGTGTTTGTTTTGATTTGTGTTTTTCCCTTCTGTGTGCAATATCAGAGTTGGGTGAGTGCAGAGAGAATTCATTATCTTTTCATGTGCTTGTCCACTTTAGGGTTTAGCCTTCACCAAAGGAGCATGCCAAAGGGGGATTAGAAGAGATTTTCAGTACCAAAGTTGCCAGGCTTCCCAGTTTTGAACAGCATGTCTTGCTAGAATTATGTGCTCTTTTCTTCAGAAGTCCTTAAAAGAGACCAGCCTCTCTGATTCAGGAATGTGACAATATAGGGGAAGATGGCAGAAAGCTGATCTAAAAGGACAATGTAGGTTGAATGAGGACCTCTACAAAATAAAAGTGTCATAGCAGGATCAGGGCTAGTGTGAGGTAAAGGAGATACCTAGGCACAAAATTTAAGGAAATAAGAACTCAGTCGT
Organism: Alexandromys fortis; assembly: GCF_014885135.2. Classification (NCBI taxonomy): domain Eukaryota; kingdom Metazoa; phylum Chordata; class Mammalia; order Rodentia; family Cricetidae; genus Alexandromys; species Alexandromys fortis. Next base: position 1,889,864 of record NW_026068071.1, read on the forward strand.
GAATACTATATTCTAATGTAATAGTTTACAAAATCACATTTGATTCCCTGCCTCCCCCAAAAAATGAGAAGGCAAAAAACAAATATTTTCTAAAGATTAGTTGTCATACTTAGCCACTGAAGATGCCAAGTTGATAGCAAAATGTGTGGGCCTGGCCTAAATAGACGCAGCCCATCAATCATGTTTCACAAACTCCCCTGTCTTTGTCTCTTTTTAATTTACTATTACTAAGTGTGACAGTTGACAAAGTGACAATCTGAAATTATTTTTAGTTAAATTAACCTGAAACTAGATAATGATAACATTTTTTGGTATAAATGACACATTTAATCTTAATCCAGTGTTAAGGGTTTCGATACGCCTATTTTTCATATTTTCAGTAGTATCTTTACTTCTCTAACATTCTAAGGGGAGAAATTAACCTTACATAAAATTATTTAAATCAAAGTGCACAGTTTTCTTTTTCACAAAGGTACTTCAGGCCCCTGACTCTCTGCGTAAGGAATGCTTGGTAGAACTGAGCATAAATCAGTGTGAACACGATCTGTAAATCAACATACAGTTCAGGAGAGAGAGAGAGCCCAGTAGAGCTCAGGATTATCTGTGGCATGGAAATTAATTCTTGTAATAGTTCTTGTCATTTTCAAATACAGCCTTCAGAAAACCTAAGGAGCCAGACATGTAGTCTCAGCACTCATGAGGATCAGGAACATCAAGGCCAGTCCTGCCTTGATAGTAAGTTTGAGGCCACCACAAATTACATGGGACCTTGTCTCAAAGTAATAAGCAAACAAAAAAGCACAGTAAAGACAGTTTTCTTTTCATCTACCTATCCTTATAGGTGTCACAGAAATATAATAGTAATTAAACCAAACTAGACAGAGCATTCATTCCTACCCACATGTGGAAACAAGAGGAAAGCAAGCCAAATTTAATTGTAATTTGGGAGAAAGTAGACACAAATGAACCAAGCCCATATGTATCTATCTTCAAATTTCAATGTGATTAATTTTATTAGTGTCTTCCACAAAGCTGTAATTGAAATTAAAAAAATAGTGACAAGTACATCAAGACTATGGATGAAGACCTCTATTCATTCTAAAAGAAAATAGTTACAAACTTTGCTCTTCATAGATGGAAGTTAGCCCCAATCATAAATCCACTTTCCGCAGTATGAAAGAATATTGGAGAGCCAGTTACCTTCGCAGGAGCAGGTCCAAGCCAGCGACCTCCATGGAACCAGGCCCAGGCAAGCAACCTCGGTGGAAGCAGGCCCTAGCCAGAGACCTTCGCCAGAGCAGGCCCAAGCCAGCAACCTCAATCAGTGCAGGCCCGAGCCAGAGGCCTCCTCTGGAGCAGGCCCTATCCAGTGATCTCCACGAGAGCAGGCCCGAGCCTACCGCCTCCATAGAACCAGGTCTGACATAGCAACCTCCACAGAAGCAGGTCTAAGTGAGCCACCTTAATGGGAACAGGCCCAAGCAAGTGACCTCCATAGGAGCATGCCCAAAAGACCTCTAGGAATGTTCAGTGACCTTCAAGAATGCAGAGTGACCTCCTCGGGTGACTGGAACCACTGGCATCTGGAAATTTGATCACCAGAGACATGGACCCAACTACACAAATCAGAGGAAAAAAATGGGTATACAAGGTAAAAACATACTCAACACCACAAAGAGCAACACGACACCAACAAAAGTTAGTGGCAGTACAACAAGAAGACTGGAACACCCCAATACAGATGACCCCCCAAAAAATGACCTAAAAAATAACTTTAGGAGAATGTTTGAGGCCCTTAAAGAGGAAATGAAAAATTCTCTCAAAGAAATGGAGGAAAAGGAAACAAAATATTAGAATAAATCAACAAATACCTTAAAGAAAACCAAGAAAGGGGCTGGAGAGATGGCTCAGTGGTTAAGAGCATTGCCTGCTCTTCCAAAAGTCCTGAGTTCAATTCCCAGCAACCACATGGTGGCTCACAACCATCTGTAAGGAGGTCTGGTGCCCTCTTCTGGCCTGCAGGCATACACACAGACAGAACATTGTATACATAATAAATAAATATAAAAAAAGAAAACCAAGAAAAAGCAATCAAACAGGTGAAAGAAACAATTCAAGACTTATAACTGAAATAAAGAAAATAAGACAAAAACTCAGGGAATTCTGGAAAAAGAAAATATGGAAAACCACAAATGCAAGCATAAAGAGCAGAATGCAGAGATGGAAGAGAGAATCTCAAGCATTGAAGATACGACAGAGAAAATAGGCTCACTGTTCAAAGAAAACATTAAATCTAACAAAAGCTCAACACAAAATATCTAGGAAATATGGAACATTAAGAAAAGACCAAACCTATGAATAATAGGGATAGAAAAAGGAGAAGTCCAACTCAAAAGCACAGAAAATATATGCAACAAAATCATAGAAGAAAACTTTCCTAACCTAAAGAAAGATATGCATATAAAGATACAAGAAGCTTACAGACCACCAAATAGACTAGACCAAAAAAAAAGTCCTCTTGCCACATAATAATCAAAACACTAAACATACAAAATTAAAAAAGAATATTAAGAGCTACAAAGGAAAAAGGCCAAGTAACATATAAGGGCAGATCTATCAGAATTACACCTGCCTCCTCAATAGAAACAGTTAAAGCCAGAAGGCCCTGGTCAAGTGTTATGCAGATATTAAGAGACCATGAATGACAGCCCAGACTACTATACCCAGCAAAACCTTTGATCACCTAGACAGACAAAACAGATATTCCATGACAGAACCAGATTTAACCATACCTAGCTACAAACCCAGCTGTACACAAAGTACTAGAAGGAAAACTCCAACCCAAGGAAATTAGCTACCTCCACAAAAACACAGACAATAGATGATCTCACAACAGCAAATCCTAAAGAAAGCAAAAACACACATAATATTATCACCAACAATGAAAACTAAAATAACAGGAACTAGCAATCACTTGTCATTAATATCCCTTAATATAAACGGACTAAACTCACTTATATAAAGACACAGGCTAACAGATTGAATACAAAAACAAAACCCACCCTTCTGTTACATACAAGAAACACACTCCAAAGGGTTGGAAATTTTTTTTCAATCAAATGGACCTTCCTAGACCAAGATGGAGCGGGGAGGACTTTGGACTTTCCACAGGGCAGGGAACCCTGACTGCCCCTCAGACTGGAGAGGGAGGGGGAGAGGAGTGGGGGGGGGGGGGAGAGGGGAGGGAGGGGGGGGGAAAAGGGAGACAGGGAGGGAAATGGGAGGCGGGGAGGAGGCGGAAATCTTTTTTTTTCAATAAAAAAATTATATTTAAAAAAAAACACACAAAAAAGGGACCTAAGAAATAAGTGAGTGTAGCTATCCTATTATCTAACAAAATAAACTTCAAACTAAAATCACAGAAAAAATCCATCAACAGGAAATTTAAATACTGAACATCTATGCCCCAAATACAAGGGAACCCTCATATGTAAAAGAAAAACTTTTAAAGCTTAAATAACACATTAAACTCCACACACAAATAGTGGGAGACTTCAACACCCCACTCTCACCACTGGGCAGGTATGTCAAAGAGAAAATTAACAGAGAAATAAGGGAACTAACACGCTATGACTCAAATGTACTTAACAGATATCTATAGAACATTCCATCCAAACAGAAAAGAATTTACCTTCTTCTCAGCACCTCATGGTACCGTCTTAAAAATTGACCACATACGGAGTAACAAAGCAAATCTCAACAGGTACAAAAGGAATAACCCCATGTATCTTATCAGATCATCATGGCTTAAAATTAGAATTCAACAGCAACACTAATTCCAGAAAGCCCACAAAAACATGGAAATTAAACAATGCTTACCTAAATCATCAATGGGTCAAGGAAGAAATTAAAGATTTCCTAAAATTCAATGAAAATGACCATACAACATACCCAAATTTATGGAACACAAGGAAAGCAGTGTTAAGAGGAAAGTTCATAGCACTAAATGCCTACATAAAGAAGCTGGAAATTTTTCACACTAATGAGTTAACAGAACACCTGAAAACTCTAGAACAAAAAGAAGCAAACTCACCCAGGAGGACTAGATAGCAGGAAATAATCAAATTGTGAGCTGAAATCAACAAAATAGAAACAAAGAAATCAATACAAACAATCAATGAAACAAAAGAGTTGGTTCTTCAAGAAAATCAACAAAATAAACAAACCTTTACCAAAGAAAACAAAAAGCAGAGAAAGAATACTCAAAATAACAAAACAAGAAAAAAAGGGGGGAACATAATAACACACACTGAGGAAATCTAGAAAATCATCAGGGCATACTTCAAAAACCTGTACTCCACAAAATTGGAAAACTTAAAGGAAATGAACAATTTTCTGGATATCACTTACCAAAATTAAATCAAGACAAGATAAGCAAAGTAAATAGATCTATGACCATTAAGGAAATCAAAACAGTTATCAAAAATCTCCCAACCAAAAAAAAAGCCCAGGACCAGGTGGTTTCAGCTCAAAATTATACCAAAATTTTTAATGCAGAACTAATATCAATATTCCTCAAATTGTTCCTCACGATAGAAACAGAAATAACATTGCCAAACTCTTTTTATGAGGCTACAGTTGCCCTAATACCCAAACCACACAAAGGCACTACTAAAAAAGAAAATTACAGACCAATCTCACTCATGAACATTGACGCAAAATTACTCAACAAAAGACTGGCAAACCGAATCCAAGAACACCTCAGAAATATCATCCACCATGACCAAGTAGGCTTCATTCCAAAGATGCAGGGATGGTTCAATATACGAAAATCCATCAAGGTAATCCACCATATAAACAAATTGAAAAAAAACCCACATGATCATCTCAATAGATGCTAAAAAAGCCTTTGATAAAATACAGCAACCCTTCATGATAAAGGTCTTAGAGAGAGCAGGAATACAAGAAACATACCTAAACATAATAAAGGCAATATACACCAAGCCAACAGCCAACATCAAACTAAATGGACAGAAACTGAAAATGATCCCACTGAAATCAGAAACAAAACAAGGTTGTCCACTCTCTCCATATCTATTCATTATAGTTCTTGAGGTCCTACTCGACTTCATATGAAAAAATAAAAACCCAAAGATAGCCAAAACAATCCTGTACAATAAAAGAACATCTGGAGGTCAAACTCTACTACAGAGCTACAGTACTGAAATCAGTGTGGTATTGGCATAAAAACAGACAGGAAGACCAATGGAATCAAATTGAAGGCATGGACATCAATCCACACACCAACTAAAACCTGATTTTTGACAAAGAAGCAAAATATACAAAATGGAAAAAAGAAAGCATTTCAACAAATGGTGTTGGCATAACTGGATATCAACATGTAGAAGAATGAAAATAGACCCATATCTATTGCCAGGCACAAAACTCAAATCCAAATGGATCAAAGACCTCAACATAAAACCAACCACACTGAACCTCATAGAAGAGAAAGTGAGATGTATACCTGAAAGCATTGGTACAGGAGACCACTTCCTAAATATAACCCCAGTAGCACAGACACTGAGAGAAACCATTAAACAGGACCTCCCTTTTATTAAAAGCTTCTGTAAGGCAAAGAATACAGTCAACAAGACAAAATGGCATCCTACAGAATGGGAAAATATTTCACCAACCCCACATTGAACAGAGGGCTGATCTCCAAAAAATACAAAAAACTGAAAAAAAAATTGGTCATCAAAATAACAAATAATCCAATAAAAAATAGGGTACAGACCTAATCAAAGAACTCTCAACAGAGGAGTCTGTTGAAAATGGCTGAAAGACACTTAAGAAAATGCTTAACATTTTTAGCCATCAGAGAAATGTAATTTACTCCCATCAGAATGGCCAAGAGCAAAAACACTGATGACAACTTATCCTGGAAAGGATGTGGGGGTAAAGGGACCACTCCTCCATTGCTGTGTGGAGTGCAAACTATTACAGCCACTTTGGAAATCAGTAGGGTTGTTTCTCAGAAAATTAGAAAACAACCTTCCTCAAGACCCAGCAATACCACTTTTGGGTATGTATACAAAGGATCCTCAATCATGCCACAAGGACATATGCTCAACTATGCCCATAGCAGCATTGTTTGTCATAGCCAGAACCTGGAAACAACCTAAATATCCCTCAACCAAAGAATGGATAAGGAAAATGTGGTACATTTACACAATGGAGTACTACACAGCAGAAAAAAATGATATCTTGAATTTTGCAGGCAAAAGGATGGAGCTAAAAACATCATACTGAGTGAGGTAACCCAGACCCAGAAAGACAAATATAGTGTGTACTCACTCATAAGTGGCTGTTAGACATAGAAAAACCAGCCTACAGTTCACAATCCCAGAGAACCTAGACAACAATGAGAACCCTAAGAGAGACATATATGGATCTGATCTGCATGGGAAGTAGCAAAAGAAAAGATCTGAGTAAATTGGGAGAGTGGGGATCATAGGAGAGAGCAGAAGGAGAGGGGATATAAGAGAGGAGAGCAGAGAAAAAATATATAGCTCAATAAAAACAATAAAAAAAAAGGTGATGAGTTTTCTTTTGTGGTATTTTGTTCAGCTTATCAAATCAGAACCATGGGGATCATTCATTTTAACCAATCAGTGTTCCCAATAAAGTCATCTTTTACCAGTCTGTGAGCTGGCACATAATAGGTTATGATTTCTGCCTTTCTTTTTCTATAATTTGCTAAATCAGAATGCTCCAAAATCTGACTTTACCTGTGGCATTACAGCAAAGAATTCTATTGTCTAGCAGTAGCCAGTGACTTCAATGTTCCCTTCATTCTAGTGCCCTGGAAATTGTGAAAAATGCATCTTTTTTTCCGGCAGAGTTTTAGGGAAAATTTTTAGTGTAATATGAAATTCTCCAATGAAGGATTTGAGAACATAGAAGTAAGTCTCAGGGATAGAGCTATCTGGGGTGGAAGAAGGTTTTTATCCCATCCTCCCATCATCCTAATGTCTTTACTTAGATCTTTAGCCTTTTTACACTTTGAAAAAAATATTTATTCAAAGATGCCTTGTCAGGCATGCTCTAACTAAAAATAATATGGACAGCATTATTGTACCTTCACCTGTCACTGAGGCACCATAACACCATACAATGGATATTAATAAGGATTTAAAACGAAGTGAGATGCGCATGGGCATGGTGGCACACACCTTTAATCCCAGCACTCAGGAGCCAGAGGCAGCCTGATCTCTGTGAGTTCGAGGCCAGCCTGAACTCTAGAGTTTCAGGACAGCCAAAAATACAGAGGAACCCTGCCTCAAAAAAAAAAAAAAAAAAAAAAAAAAAAAAAAAAAAAAAAAAAAAAAAAAAAAAAAAAAAAAAAAACAGTAGTGGGGAGAGGTATCGCCTGATATTTATCAACCAGTATTGACTTTACCCTCTGGTAGAGAGGTGAGATTTGTATCAGCACCTCTTTGGAGCAGTGCTTTTATCCCAAGGGAAGCTTTGCAGCCCTATGCACAGTTGATGTGGGAATTTCCATAATTTCAGGGCTTCTGTGACAATGGATTACTTCCTGGGGCAATTAATAAGTTTCTGAGATGAATACAAACCTTGCATTCAAGCTGTCTGAGGATTATTGACTGAGTGATTGAGCCGTGGATGAAGACAAAACACATTTGAAATCTCTGTGCTTCTCAGCGAGCTAGCTCAGCAGTGGGTTGGGCAGCCACACTGAGGGCTGAACTGGAGTTCTTCCTTTATTCACAGAACCAGTTCTGTAAAGCCGGCAGCAGCTGCAGCGCAGGCTTGCGCGCAGTCCTCGGCCGGCCTGCTTAAACCTTGACCTGGAGGGAGCAGCTAAGGGTGAGAATGTTGATTCCCTCTCCATGTCCATCTCCTGTTTGGTTAGCTAGGGCTGGCCATGCATGCTGGGGTCGGTCCTGGGATTTAATTATCTAATTAAATTATCTCCCAGCTTAGAGACAAACCCATGTTGTCTGGCAACCCATCTACTCAAAGCCCCTAACCTCAGTCTGCTGTACACTAACTATGAAAAGTACAGGAGCTAGACACATTTGGATTCAAAACCACATCACTTAGCAACTTGTCCAGCCAACAGTCTGTTAAGATTCAAAACCATAGAAAGGCCACACCATGTTTCAGAGACAATGCCTCAGCAACTGTAACCCTCATGGAAGCAAGTCTTCTCTGTAAACAAATACACATCTATCTTAATGTTTACTTAGAACAGGTCTCTTAAAGGTGAAGATCCTATATGCAAATCAGAGACAAGACTTTTGAGGCCCTTTCGTTTTGTTTCTGAGATTCCAAAGAGGAGGGTGTTTGTCTCAATTTGAGAATTCTTTCGAGGTGGGTTCTTAAGCAAATTTGGCTACACCTCCCTCATTTCTGCTGAGAAAATAAAATGAAAAGGATACTTTAAACATTTAACATGGTCATTAACTAAAAGTATAAAACATAGCCTTTTATTATTAATCTGCAACACCAAGTGCATGAGTTTAATAAATTTTACAGGGAGTCCAAACCTTATTGCCTGGACTACTCGACAGAAAGCTATTTTGCCAACTACCTGTTGCTCTTGGTTGTTTCTGGTCTCAGACCAGGAACAAAGACAGTCTAGAGTCCCTACGTGCAAGGCCTTCCATATAAGGAACTCTAATAGATGTTACTCTTTCCACAGTCCAAAGCAGCACACCATGTATTTTACAAGGGGCTTCCCATATGTACCCACTTCCTCTATGGTACCTACTTCCCTGGCTGGAATGTACCAATGGGGGTAAACCAAAAAGGGACAAGGCCCCTCTCCTTTTGATCTGGTCAGATCCAATCAAAGCAATAAACATGGAAGAAACAGTGGTAGAGCAACAGGAGCTAATGTTTCAATTATTCTTGATCACCCTTGTTTTGTTTTCTTCTCACCAAACCATTAAACATGATATTGCCTGTTCTGCACTTCCCCCAAAAAGCAATGTAAGTATAATTCCCGCCTGCACGCCAGGTCCATTACAAGTGTCGGAGGCATGTTGAAAAAGTATGTATAGTGGAACAGCATCCTCGAAAGGAATCTGAGAGGTGGCAAGAAGGAAAACAATGGGAAGGGTGACAAGCTTAGTTTGTGGTATAAAATATACAGACGCCCTGTAAGTGTCCACGTGGCAGCTCATACAGGGCACCATGTCCTCTGAGCCTTTTAGCCCTCATGGCAGGCAGAAATGCAGTATTTCTTAGGACCTCACGGTTACACAGGGTAAAAGAAAAACCCACTCCTACTGTGGAAACCTATAATCGTCCCAATATGAAGACTTGAGAGAGATGACTTCCCTGTGGTCTCTCATTTATGCCCGTTACTCCTGGCTGAATGAACATTTGGATCTTTCTCTTCTACATTTTTGGGAAGATATGTGTAAGACTTGAGCCCAAATGTTTATGGTATCTATGAATTAAGATGTGACCACTTCCAAAACTCTCCTCCAAATAAGAGGAGGCAAAATCCAAGTTATACATTGTTTCAGTTGGGCTCACGAATTAGGCAATAACTTGGACACTCCTTAAAATATCCCATTAAAAAGACTATGGTTTTCCACTATTAGGTATACAACCATGACTTATTCTGATCGAATAGAGCGAAGGCATTTTCATTAATGGCTGGAAAGAAAATATCAACTAAGCAATGGAAACTAATGAAATTAGCTGAATAATATCTATAGTTGTTCTGATTCTGAGCTGAAGTCTGTGTTAGCTTAATGCATTCACTTCTTCTCATGTGTATAACAAGCCTTTCCCAAGAAAAGCCATGTCTCATGACAATAGCAACTGTCCAGTCTGTTTGAATTTGTGCTCCCCTACCTAGAATTAAGGAAATATTTTTCCCTTTAATTATACGCGGTTGTTAGTATACACCACGCCTTTCCAGCAGAAACAGTTAAGTTCTTCTGATTGCTTTTCCCTTCAAATTTACTGGAGGCCCACACGTCTGGAAAATTATCCTCATGGCTGTCCTTTGGCTCCTGCCCATAAGATTGTGTGATAGCAGTTCAAAGAGAAGGCAAGCAGAGGTCTATGTGGGTAGGAAATGTCCTTAGCAAAAGTGCCAGAGTCTGGCTACTTCAGTGACAGGCATGACATATCACAAGTGTCAGGATGTTTTTTCCCCTGGGTACTCACCCTTGCTGGCAGCCTAAGCTAAAGCTAAGGTCCCTATGAATCCACTTCCTTCATTTTGCATGACAAAAACCATTTTGGCTAGGAGAGGATTGCACTGTGTGTTTACCTTCGTTAGGACCGCAAAGGACTTGTTTTGATAACTGTAGCAAATGGAAAGCAAAGAGCAGTAAAGAGAAGCAAATAGGGTGGGGAGGGGGAGGCAGAAGCACACTGTGAAACTTTTAATCAATCTTTGATCATTTCCCTTTAAGATGTCAGGGCCACTGTTTTGAGGAAGGTAGAAAATAAAGATGGTTCCAGGTAAGACTTTGCCCAGTTCACATGTTCCTGGTATTCTCATTTTCCTGTTCCATTTACATGTTCACTGTTATTTCTGTTGCTATGACAACTCATATGTGCATATGATAATAGTATGTGAGATAATGCCATAGATTATTCAGCAGAAATCCTCTTGCCTTGCAAATTCCTGTTCAGTGTATTTAAATACACTGGGTTCTTAATGACTGCCATGTATTTATATTTTTAGCCGCCTTTTCATACAAAAACATATAGTCACACCCGTAATATCACTGCCTTCATCACAGGAAGAATACATTGATTTTTTAAATATGCCGCAGGAAAAGAAAAGTTTTTCTTAAAACCACATTAAACTGTAAGTCTGGGTTATTTTTAATTCAGAGACTGAAAAAGGCAAAAAAGAGTCATCTGGGTTATTTTTCTTTTCCTTGTTTAATAGATAGTGTCCTTCCCAGGGTTTAACTCTTAACTTTAATCAGGCATCACTCCGTTTTAGGCGCTGTAGCAATGCAAGGTGTTGACAAGGCTCCATCTCCGTTTGTGTCCTGTTTCTGTTAAATCTGTTACATTTTATTGCTGTTACATTTTATTCGCCAAGGCTACCAGCAAGCAGTGTTGGCGAACACAGGCTTGTGTGTCTCCACCCTTCTAGTTGACCTTTGTTTTCTAACATTGGTTAGGTTTTACTGCTCTCTGCTGGTTGAGCTTTGGCAACTACAGCAGATCATTAGTTCATCGTTTGCAGGCTGACATTGTTGTGTTTTAGTGCCATCGTGTGGTCATTTTATGGAAATGCTTTCACATTATTGATGGAGATGTGTTGGTGCATTGCTCAGTCTTCTTGTTTCAGCCTCCATGTCCATGTCCTTGAATCTGCCATTGGCAGCTGAGTGATGTTTCAATCCAACCATGCTTACAGACCTCTAATTGTCTTATGCCAGGAGCCCTGACATGCTGCAGTCGGAGGACGTTTCCTTTTCCTTGGGAGGGAGGCATTCATCTACAGATTCCAACAAAGCCTCCAGCGGAGACATCTCCCCTTATGACAACAACTCCCCAGTGCTGTCTGAGCGCTCCCTGCTGGCTATGCAAGAGGACAGGGCCCGGGGGGGCTCGGAGAAACTTTATAAAGTGCCAGAGCAGTATACATTGGTGGGCCACTTGCCATCGCCAAAGTCGAAGTCAAGAGAAAGTTCTCCAGGACCAAGGCTTGGAAAAGGTAACTGAAGCCTGGCTGTGACAGCTCAAATATCTGCCCTCTTGTGGCATGTTACATGGGGTGGGTCAATTTGGACCTTCTTCATTGGGCCTTTGTTTGATGTTTCTTCAATTCAAAGAACATTTACTGAGTGTCTGCTACATGCTCAAGATAGGAGAAAAGAATGGTGGCCCCGATGTTGTTGCAGAAGGTCTCTACAACTTCCGATTCTCAAATATCTGTCAAGTGAGCGAATGCCCAAAGGAGCCACTCATTTTCCCAACTTACTTTCTCCTTTTAATATCCAGGGGAGTCTACGCCCCTGCTGGTGGATTTGCATTGCATAGCTGCTGGTCTACGATGTCACTCAATTGATTTCTATCACCTTCATAAAGAAAAGGTTCTGACCCTATCACATAACAATGCAATATCTAGAACCAGGCAGTGACGAAAACCCCAGACTAAAAGTCAAAAGAATGTCCTGCCACTTCTAGCTTGCAGGATCTTGAAAGAATAATCAATCTCCACGGAGGCCTATGGACTCCTGATAACTAAGAATGGTACCTATGGATCTCATGTATTGGATTTCATCAATGAATCTACATGCAGTTGTTATGGCAACACTTAGCATGGAATAATCCCTGGCTAATCTGTGCACCCTAACCTTGTAGGCACTTCTGATATTTTGTTACTATGCATTTGGTCTGTCTCATGATCTCCTCTAAGGAATGAAACAAGGCACACTTCCCAGAAACTAACAAACATGTGGAGACATCCAGTAGACCTCTGATTCCAAGTCCTAATGATAGTTCCAGCATAGCCTTGGAAGGAGGAAAACTTGAGCTGGCTAAGACATCTACTAGAGCATCTTGCTCCGTTACTACATATGCTCTGGTTTGGGGAAAAGGGAGGAGAAAGAAACACACACAGGAACCAATCTGCTGATGCCAGTAGGTGCCGCGGACCGTCCCTCTCGGAGACCACCACCCACGGGGGACCAAGGTGAAGGATAGGATAGTCAGGATACGATGCAAGGGAAATGACAGACAGACACACTGTGTAGTGAAAATCTGCTGCAATTTTACTTCTGTAAAGCTTCAGTTTTTGTACAAAACAGATCAAAGAACTTGTTAGGTGCATTACATCACCCCACTCAGGGTTCCAGACATAAATCAAGATTAAGCATAACCAAAATAGAGCTTCTTCTACGTGCTCCTTTCTACGTGTTCCCCCTTCCGTGCTCAAGATGTTGGCAAGGACTTTTAGTTTTGTTTTGTCTTTTAGAATTCTGTCTCACACCATTATTTACTTTCTACCGTGGG
>NW_026068071.1:1907796-1911113 GCF_014885135.2 Alexandromys fortis
ATACGAGATTTGCCTAGGGCATCAGGTCCTCTCTGGACTGCTGATTGCCAGGGGGACCACCTGGGGCTTCGCTCCAAGAAGCTCTAACCCCAATCCTTCAGCAGGCAAAAGCCAGCGCAGAGGCATTTTGTCACTACACGGCAGTCACTGCTGTGGACGTGGCAAGTAGGGTAGTGTCCCTAAGGGGATTCAGAAACCAGCACTATTGTCCCTGTACGTCTGTCTGTTCCTGTAGCCGGAGCCCATGTGGCCATCACCAAGTGCCCCCATGTATGAGTGCACTACTACCATTGTCACTCACAATGAGAGCAACACACAGATTAGACCTCTTATGATTTGGGGTGTCAGAAATAGGATGGGTACACAGGGCTTCTGTCTGTTCAGGAGAATCTGGGGAGGAATCGTTGTCTCCTGCCCTCTGCTAGGTTTTGTAGGCCTAGTCTCAGGCCTGCTCCTTCCATGTCTGAAGCCACCAACACAGCAGCATCTTCTCTCTCGCCTCCCTCTTATAGGTACCCCTTTTGATGATATTAGAGCTGCCCAGATCCTCCAGTAATCCTCAAGAACAAGGGGGGTATGCAAAGTTTATTTTTCAAGGTTATGGGGGTTATGATATAGATTTCTTTAGTGAATATTCATTCTGTTTCTCAGAAACATGATGTAGAAAGAGCACTTTTGTCCATCTCCAACAGAAACAAACTTCTCAGAAGGCAGGCCCACATAGTATTGTTTTGCATCTAGTACAGCCTTGAATATGGTATTTTGTGCCAAAAATGTAATGATATTATTTTTTATTTCATTCTTAATTATTTCTGTTGTGCACCCTTTTATTTGCTTTCCTAGATATGTCTGAGGAGCCTTTCAATATCTGGGGAACTTGGCATTCAACACTAAAAAGTGGCTCCAAGGACCCCGGAATGACAGGTGAAATACCGTTTTTCAACTTCATTGCACTTACCTAAGAAAAGGATCATCCCTAACTCTTAGCTGCTATTCTCGTGGTAACTGCTTGCCAACCACTATTCAGAAAATACTGAAGAGAGGAAAAAGAGGACAAAAAAATATCTCTCCTTGGCCTCTCCTCCCCAATCGCTAAGCTTGGACACTAATCCACTGCTCTTCCTTCCCGGAAGCCTAAATTGTCAACAGGGCAGTTTATGTAGTTCAGCAGCTCAGTTAAGCCTGGGAGAGTCTAGGAGTGGCCACACAAACAGGCGCCACTATCAACAAGAACCTGCCACTGGTCTTGCTAGGGAGATTTTCTTCCCAGGTAGCTGAGAGTCTGCTGTACTTTTTCAGCAATAGAAGCAGCAGAGAAAAAGAAAAGAGCAAGGCACTAATGCTCAAGGCAATTGTCCAAACTAACCCCAGTTCTTGCTTTTCTGGTTCCAGGTTCCTATGGAGACATTTTTGAAAGTAGCTCCCTGCGACCGAGGCCCTGTTCCCTTTCTCAAGGGAACTTATCCCTGAATTGGCCTCGATGTCAAGGGAGCCCCACAGGGCTGGACAATAGCACTCAGGTCATTCGGAGGACTCAGACGGCGACCACTGTGGCACAGTGCAGTGTCCACCTTCCTGTGTCGCGTGTCTGCAGCACTCCCCACATCCTGGGTGGTGGCAGGGGGTCCAGGCGGCCTGCAGCCAGGTCTGAGCCATTCTTGTCCCTAAACAGCACAGAAGACATGGCCGAGGGCGAGGTGGAAGTGTACCAGAGACCTCAGCCTGTGTACCAGAGACCTCAGGAGAGTGGCAGAGATGACAGGCGCCCCCCTCCTCCTTACCCGGGATCAGGGAAGCCTGCCGTGACCTCGGCCCACCAGCCCTCTGAGCCTCCCCTGTGGAGGCTCCAGAGGCATGAAGATTCAGGAACAGCCGCAGAAGGAGGCCAACAGGCCTCAGGAAAGCATCCGGCCAGACCAAAAAAACTGAGCAGCGCCTATTCCCTCTCAGCCAGTGAGCAGGAGGACAAACAGAACTTGGAGGAGGCCAGCTGGCTCGACTGGCAGCGAGAGCGGTGGCAGATTTGGGAGCTCCTGTCAACTGACAATCCCGACGCCCTCCCAGAAACCCTGGTATGAGCCCACCCGCCAGCAGCTGAAGCCCACCCTCCAAAAACCATCCTTTTCCGGACCAGACCCGGGAAACTTGCCGATGGACAATTGGACAATTACTCATTTTTCTTTTTCTTTTTGTTTTTCCACACGTTCAAAAATCAACACAAGAGAAAGTCAGTCCACTTACAGAGAAGCCCTCCTACCCTTACCATTTATTGTAAAATCCTATTGCATAGCCAGCCTTAGGAAAACAAACAAACAAACAAACAAACAAACAAACGCGACAATACCCAACCTTAAAACTACCCACATTGGCTCTATATAAGGTCAAACTCTTGCTTCAATATAGCTTAATTGTATTTGTGTCTTCAATTTTGACTATTGTGTATTCTGTAACAGATTAGATGTGATAATATGATACATTCACCGAAAAGATAGAACAATTAAAAAAATCACTGCACTTATATTACACCATGAGATATATTAAGCAGCAAAATTCTATAGAATATTCTAGAATATGCACAAGCGGGTTTCTGTGCTTTTTGCCATTGCTTTTTCACGGGACAGTCCTCCCTTCAATGCCTAAGAACAATACTAACCAAGCAGAAAAGAATCTGAGAAGCCATATTTTTGTACGGAACTGAGAAACAAAAGTTTTAGACACTGAATGCTTTTTCATAGTGAACAAGTTTTAAGGAAATATTAAATTTGATACGTTGAGAAATATATTTTTAGAAACTGTTTAGAAAGAACTCAGCAAACCAAAGGAGAGAAAAGCAGTGCCTAACAGTATTTAAGAACATGTCCATCCCATTCTAGATCAAATTCAATTCTCCATAGGCCACTTATAATACATATTTATAATGTGGAACTTTGATGTATTTTTCAAAACTACAAACTGGAATCTAACTACAAAAAGTTTTAAAATCTGAATACACATTCAAATTATACAACCTCATTCCCCCCTCTGCCCTATTATATTAGCTCAATTACAAACAATTCTCTGTAAATTAAATCCTACCGGGGGAGGGGGCAAAAAACAGCTACATATTCGCGCTTACAATATGCCAAAGGCTGAAAAATGTGTTTTCAGTGATTTTATGTGTATTGTAATGTGTTACTACTACCTTACTTGAGCAATTTGAAGTGTTACAACTGCAAAACCACTTTTGACCAGCAGGTGGCAGTTTGCTTCAGTATTTTCTGATTCATTTCACATCAGAACAGTGTACGATGATAACAAAGAGAGTTATATATATATAT
>NW_026068071.1:1911151-1965627 GCF_014885135.2 Alexandromys fortis
TATATATATATATAAAACGTGTTACTCTTAATTGTCACGTTGGCAATGAAATTTTTCTGTGGTGTTCCTTAAAATTCTATCTTGTGCCATGATGAATAAAAAAAGTTAAGCAAAGTGTCACCAGCCTTTAAATGTAACGGAGGAACGCACACATTGCAGACAGATAATTCACTACTCACAAGTTCAAATGCATTACATGTTGGCAGTTCCATAAGAGCTTGTTTTTAAAATAGCTGGTAGCCTGGGGACATCAAGTCGGTGGTATGGAAATATGTAGAAATCTATAGTGATAAGTTCAATTTAAGTCTGGTTTTCTTGTCACGGAGAAAGTGATTTCATACCTGACTGAAACTTGGATTGTGTGCCTCCTGGGTAGGTGTATCTCAACATAGTTGTTAAAAATTGTGCCTGCTCTACAGGACTCAGATGCCTAATTGGTTCCAGATACGGTGTGTAGTGCTACGTACCTGGGGACAAGTTGAATGATTTTTGGGCTCAGGCACTAGGCTCAGCACACTGGGTAGTGGTTCAGAACATGGAAGATTTGTCTGACGATCTCAGTTATTCCTTATAGACTCCACTAAGACCAAAGATAAAATATAGGACTCACAGCAAATGCTACTTGACTGGAGCACTCTTGAAGCTTTTCTATGCCACTCACCTTTATTCCAAACCCTTGAATTTGATCACGGCCTGACGAATTCTTTCTCCTCTTGGGAACTTCCTGATACCTGGACCTCCTTCTCACCATGTTTATACTGTCAAAGTTATGTTACTTAAATCCTTTATAACAAATGAACCAAATGAACATACATACATGCATACACATATAGGAAAGGTATATCCATCAGGTACTAGATCTAAATTTGACAGTGTAGAAAAGAGCTCAATAGTCATGTCCCTATTTCTTTGTTCATTTCTGTTCTGTGCCCACATCCTTCACTTCTTTGGTGAAAGTTTGTTTCTTCGATGCCCTCATCTCATTGCAAATATGCCACTTTTCAAACACACACGAGGCCTCGAAAGATGGCTCAGTGAGCAAAGTGCCAGAACTCATAAAAGTTGGAGACAGTAGCACAGCTATCTATAATCCAGTGTTCCTACTGGCGATGGGAGGTACAAACAAGCGAATTCTTGAAAGGACATGGGCCAGCTTAACCTGACCTATACAGAAGTGAGTGTCAAGAAAGACCCAATCTCCACCAAGGTGGAGAGCAAGAACTGACAGCCAAGGCTGTCCTCTGATCTTCCTATATGTACTGTGAACACAAACCCCCAACGCACACATCATACACACAAATCTTTTAAAACACACGAGACCCCAAACCTGTGCAGTGAGGACATTTTTAATACTGTATAAAATGTGATATGATGCTTGCCAAGGAAACCAAATGTCAAATTGGAGAAAACACTTTGACTAGGATGTTCAGGCCACTCATTCCTCAGGAGGAAAGAGATCGATCCTAGGGGCAAGAAGAAAGCTGCCCTGTGCCACAGATGCCTCCCTGTCTATAAATCCTCAATCACTTTGTTTTTGTGTCTTTGGCAAAGGGGCCAGAATGGTGATGATAGAAATGGCCAAATACACATTTGTCTTCATCCTGCTAAGTAGTTATTAACATATGTTTGTTGTGGGTTTTGATAGCAAAAACAACCATCTGATGCCAACAGGGGGTGTGCAAATTGAGGAAATTTATAAATAAATGCAGCTTGCTTCTTTACTTATGCACATTTTAATACACATCTGTTTGGCAGAGAAGCAGTACTGGGACTGAATATAAAGAGATACTAGAACAACGTGGACGCTTGTGGTTTGATAAGCAAACGGCAGGAGGTAGACTTCACTGAACTAAGAAGAAAGGCCTTGTCTGCAGAAGAGTCAAAAAGAGACGCAAACAGGATGTCTTGACCAGACAGAATTGTAAAACAGCAGCAAGTGTTCTAGAGATTCTGAACTGGCATTGAGGATTCCCACCTTACACAGCCCTCATTCTGCCAAGGGGCAGAAGGGTCAGTCAATCAATGTTCAGTAAGCTCAAGCCAGCTAATATCCCTTTAGTTTAAGATTCAGACGCATCCTAGTTTGCAGCAGCTGTGCCATGTTTAGCACTAGAATACCCCAAACTGAAGAACCAGCCCTTGCTTTTTCCCGTCTGAATGGATCAGTTGGGCTGAGGACACAGGACACTTGACCATGGGACTTCTCAAGTCCACATACCAAATGAGATACAGAGTCTACTCAATTTGAAGGCTTAACAATAGATCACATTAGTTTTAGTATGTCCCCTTAAAATCTGAGATAGACTTATATTCAAATAATGGCTCATCCCCTGAAGCTTTATATGAGATATAATTGTATTAAAAAGAATGTCTATGTTTATCTGACGGCATCTCTAATCTCTAGCCTTAACATCATTCTTGGTTCCCAATGCTTGGCTTGAAATTTTCACTGAATGTCCCGCAGTGCCTCAATGGGTCTTAAGGACGAGCTATATATCTCTAGTGCTACCCTGAACTCCAATTTCACTTTGTATCACCCCACATCTTTGGCTAGAGAGCTCCTTCCTTCTGTGCCTGGAGCCTCACCTGGTCTATTAATCATGTTTCTTATCACTGTGGCAAAACACTCAGCAGACACAATTTAAGGGAGAAAGACTTCTTTCTTGCCAGCCACGTCCCCAAAATGGCAAGGAGACTTTTTATTAATTATGAAAGCTTGGCCTTAGCTTAGGCTTTTTCCTAACTAGTTTTATAACTTAAAGCCCTATTTTTTTTAAATCCACATTCTTTTCCATGGCTTTGTTACCTTTACTGTCTTCCTATCCTGCTTCCTCTGCGTTTGGCTAGCCACTCTGCCGTCCTTCTTCCTCCAGTCCTCTCTAGTGTCTAGCCTCTTGCTGCCCAGTTATCGGCTATTCAGCTTCTTACACTAATCACAGCAATGCATTTTCACAGAGCGTGCAAACATCCCACAACAACCCTCCACAGTTCTGGCTCATCCACCTGCAGACTCTCACTTCTTTGTAGTATAAAAACCCATACTCTACATATGTATGGGAAACTCCCCATTTTCACGGACAGGACACAATGTCTGTCACGTTTCTTTTCCATAGGCCTCAAATGTTCTTCCTCACCCATCCTATTTAGTTGTACATCATTTTCTGAACAAAATTAGCTTAAAATGTCACGAATACATCAATAGAAGATCCTTCTGGCTCTTTGCACAGGCTTCAGTCAAGCATCACTACCCATTAGCATTACGGTCTGTAGCATTATCTGAAGGTCTTTAAACAGGATGGGGATTTTGTGAGTTTTGTACATTTTAGACTAGGCAGAGATAAGACAGCTTTTTGGGATATGTTTGATAAATGCATTCTGAACATAGGCATGTTGTTTTTAAGACACTTGCCATGTGTAATAACAAACCATGCAAGGCCATCAGCTCCTTGAAAATGCAGGCACAGGTGCACATTTTCTAAAGAAAAAGCTTTGAGAAGGGACTGACAAACATGGAGACACCATCTTTTAAGAAACACTGCCCTGCCGGGCGGTGATGGCACACGCCTTTAATCCCAGCACTCGGGAGGCAGAGGCAGGCGGATCTCTGTGAGTTCGAGGCCAGCCTGGTCTACAAGAGCTAGTTCCAGGACAGGCACCAAAGCTACAGAGAAACCCTGTCTCAAAAAAACAAACAAAAAAGAAAGAAAGAAAGAAAGAAAAGAAAAGAAAAGAAAAGAAAAGAAAAGAAAAGAAACACTGCCCTGCAAAGACTCTTGACACCCTAGCTCTGTGCTATATGGGACAGTGAAAGAAAGCGACCCATGATGCCTCTCTGCTCCGGATGGAAATATTAAGGGATAGTGAGATGGTTAAGTGGGTAATTCCAACTACACAGCTGCGAGAAGTTATCAACACTGAAATGAGACAAATCAGCTGTTTGTGGGTCACCTATACCCTATAAATAACCCCTCAGCCATGCCCTGTAGGCCCAGTAAATTCTTTGGTTCACCAGAGTCTGGCCTTCAGTGGAACGGCACTCTGATTTGTCACTGGAGACTTATCAGGAGGAAATAGGCATATATTTACATCTCTCCTAAAACAGAGTTCTCTGTGAGAGAGAGAGAGAGAGAGAGAGAGAGAGAGAGAGAGAGAGAGAGAATGAATGAATGAATATATATGAAGACAGGTGTTACCCTTACACAAGCCAAGGAATATCCAGAACCTAAAAAAACAAGATATGGATCAAATCTTTTGCTTTTGCTAGAGGGAACAAGACCTTGTATTTTTGGCCTTCAGACCTGTGAGAATAATTTCTGCTGTTTAAGGTGCTCCATCATGTGGCATTTGGTTATGGCTACCTAGCAAACTAAGATGGTGAGCAAAGGTCAGACAATTAGGAGCAAGAGCAAACATTTCACCTGCTCAAGGGAGTGGTCACCACCAATTCACATAGAAGCAGGACAGTGTATAAGAGCTTTCTGCATCAGTCTGTGCACTGCCTTTACCTGACTGTAATCCTGCCTTTGTGTGATCACCTACAAGTCATGGGAGATACTTTCCAAGGAAAAGTTCTTGTTATTAAAACAGAGCTTGGATAAATGAAGCACCTTTCAGAACTGAGAACAAGACAGGCTTCAGGGAAGAAAAGGTGACTAAGCAAAATGGGAAATTTTTGGTATTTCCAGTTAACCTTTGCTTTGGCATCTCCTCCTTATAACTTTGGCACATGACTATGGTAATAGGCAGCAGTTGGAAAAACAGTTGCAAAGTTGGGAGTGGGCGGAAGCCCAAAAGATGCCAGGGAAAAATGAGGTCCACATGGTGACTTGACCAATAGCATCAGTATCTCCTGAGAGGTTGTCAGGAAGGTAAATTCCCAGCTGTCCCATGCCTACAAGATAAAGGACCTTGGGTGGGAGCCCAGGCACCCGCATTTTAACAAGCTTTCCAAGGAATTCTGATCTCCAGAAATTTGAGAACAGCCTGGCTGGACAAAGAACACAAGGACAAGCGATGGGAAAAGCAGAAAAACAATCTCAAATAATGCCCTCATGTACTACTTTGCTTCAATCATTTCATGCCACACTTCAAAACCCGCTAAAATCAAATTATAAAATGATTACATGTTAGATTTTATCTGACAGTCCATAAACAGCATCCTCCACTCATCCTTCTGCAAGGAGCAAAGGCCACTGGCTCTTCTGGGTGATGTGTGCCAGCAAGCCTTTTTTCCTTACATGACCCATATACAAGATACATCACCGACTATTTCAGTTCAATTTGTAGCAGGGAATTTAAGAAAAAAAAAAAACAGCAAAACTGTGAAAGAATTCTAATTTCTCTGATTATTTTCCCAGTCCTTCTCAGCTTCATGGCAGCATTCTGAGTGGCTCTCTTGTAGGATGTACTGAACTTCTATCTATGAAGTTGGTTTGTGTTTACATTTTACATTAGGAAGTTCAGCTTAATCATGCTTGCCCTGTGGGACTTGCATATTAAGCTAACCAAGTCTCTCCTTAGGTCTATGTATTATTAAAAGGATATTCCTTTAGCCATTTTAAATAACACGTGGTTGCTTAGATTACGCATCTATATATCTACCTAGTAATACTTAAAATCAGAAGAGCCTCCTGATCTTGCCAGATTCTTCCTGTGGAGTGTCTCAGCACCTTGACTTTTAGCCTTAAGTCAAGCTTAACTTGACTTCTCCCTTTGTCTCTGTCAACTGTGGGGATGGCTGGTACTGAGTTCTCTCCACCCAGGGCTCTGCTCCAAGAGCACTCAGACATCACTTCACAGAACTTGCTTCACAAAACAACTCGGTCTGCTCATTTTGTAGTCATGAAAACTGAGGCCCAGAGACAGAAATGTCGCAGAGTAAGTAACGTAGAGACCACTCAAACAAGCCACCAGCCTTCACGGTATGCCCTCTTATCAACAAAAGCCTCGAGTCGACAGCAATACAAATGATTGAACATCGTTTTGACAGTCACATGGAAAAGAGATAAATACAGAATGTTTTGATTTTGATAGGGAGCAGTAACTCTGCTAGAAGGTAAACACATCAGGGACCAAAGAATTTGGTAACTTTCTTGGTTTTATTCCTGTTGCTGTGATAAATAGCCCAATAAAAGTGACTTGAGAAAGGGCTTTTGCTCACAGTTCAAGGCACTCCATCATGGTGGGGAAGTCAAAGCAGCAAGAACCTGAAGCAGCTGGTCACCTTGTGCCCACAATCTAGAAACAGGTGAATGCATAGTTGCTAGAGTTTGGCTCACTTTCTTCATTTGTGCAATACAGAATACCAATGAAGCAACCATGCAGCACACAATGGCTGCATATTCCCACTTCAATTAATGCAATCAAGACAGTCCCCCACAGGCATGCCTGGAGTCCCATTTTCCCAAGAGATTCTGAATTCTGTCAACTAGACTACACTAATCATCACAGTAACTAAATATATTGAAAAGTACTTATGTGTATCCCTAACCTATTTAGAACCATAGTGAATTCTCTTTTTTTCTTTCTTTCTTTTTTGGGGGAAAGGGGAGGGGCTTTCGAGACAGGGTTCTCTTGTAGACCAGGCTGGCCTCGAACTCACAGAGTTCCACATGGCTCTGCCTCATGAGTGCTGGGATTAAAGGCATGCGACAATACCACAAGGCCCATAGTGAATTCTTTACATAAGAATTCTACCATACCATGATTTTGTTTACAGAATGAGCTCTGATACTGGGTTTCTGTAAGCAGATTTATCTTTTGCAATTTTGTGTCCTGGATGTGATGCAGAGTGGACATCAACATCACATAAATGACAGCTAGTGAATTCATAGGAATACTAAATGCTAATATGTAACCTAGTTTGAACTTACCTTTTCTGTTAATACTTTGCCTGATACACAAGTATATTCTGATTCTACATGACTTTCCCACAAACAAAAGAGGTTTGAAAATATTGGAGAAGATCCAAAATGAATCTCAAGTTATATAAAACATATCAGAGCAGAGTTCTACTCCCTAGATAGGCTCAAGTGTAATCTAGCCACAGAGCAAGAGTGTTCAGCAGGTGTCTTTTCTAGAACTGGTTAAAAAAAAAGTGTATCTAAAACTGTTTATCTTGTAATTTACTTGACAAATGACTTTCACAATACCTTATCACTGCAACAGCAAGAATCCTTGCCTGCAGCTTAACTTCCAGTTTCCAGTCATAATGCTGTTTGTCAAAATACTTTATCCTATACTCAAACAACTGTGTAGCGAGCTGCGTGGTGTCACACCTAATGGAGATGTATAATCAACTCCTGAGATGGCTAAGGCCTGACCTATGCTATGATCACGCAATAATTATCAGCTGCCTGCATATGCGTGAACCTATGGGCAGTGCCCACCTGGCAGTTCGGGGTTGGCAGCCCATGCCTACTTAAGGGCTGGGAGAGGTTTGCCCGGGGAGAGAGGAGAGAGAGAAAGAGAAGGAGAAGGAGAAGGAGATAGAGATAGAGATAGATTGCTGTAAATAAAGTCCTGAAAACTGCTGCAAGAAGAGCTCCGGTGGTTGTGTTTTCCTTGCTGGTTGAGGGTGGACGTGACAAGTGGTGGCCTCGTACGGGGAACCTCCAAACCTCTCTCCGTGCAGCCCAGAACTTGCTGCAGTCAGGGGGTGCACCGACAGTCCTCAGGTAAGGCTGGTTTTTTGTTCTCACCAATAGGAAAAGGGAGAACAAGGTAGTAGAGCCATGACAAATAGTGAACGGATTAAAAGTAAAATTGTAAGAATTTAATATTTGTTTCAGATGGGCACTTCACCTTCACATCCAATTTTTTTTTTTTAGCTCTTAAAGGAGTCAGGTCAGTTTGGAAGCTATTGTGGTGTTGCTTGAAAGACCAAAGGCATAATGAAGCAATAATAGAGAATAGCCAGGATGCCTTAGAGATTCAACAGGAGGAGAGATCTGAGAGAGCAGCCTCTAAAAAAGTTATGTTTGACGCTGGGTCAGGTAAAGGAACGAGGAAAAATGACCCAGGAAAAACAAAAACAGGTTTACATACTAATCTGTCAGAACTGGAGGAGTCAGATATTTCCACTCAGAGTCTGATGATGATGAGGAGGAAGAGGAGGGCTTTTATGTAGTCCCCCTAGAATCTATCCGTAAGATCAAGAGGAAAGAAAGGGAGGAACAGAAGCAAAAACAACTTGAAAGTACAAGAAGGAGTGTAACTCCTTCGGCCCCCCACTCAGTATCCTGGGGTCATGGGAGCAGAAGGAGGGACTTCTTTCAGTCCTGGAGTATGGAAGGAAGTCAGAGCGGAAATGATGACCCAGAAAGGAGATAGAATGATGACTGCTTTCCCAGTGTTTCAAGATCAGCAAGGCAACAGATACCATGAGCCCTTAGATTTCAAAGTTATTAAGACGTTGGCAGAGTCTGTACAGACCTATGGCATTTCAGCCTCTTCTACAGTGGCTCAGGTGGAGGCTTTACATAGATACGCTATGACTCCAGCTGATTGGATGACTCTTGCAAAGGCTTGCTTATCCCCTGGTCAATATTTGGATTGGAAAGCTTCTTTAATTGAATTTGCCAATGGCCAGGCTGCGATAAATTTAGCAGCTGGGGGAGCTCAAGCAGCCTGGGATACGGACATGCTACTCGGACAAGGTCGATTTGCCAATCAGCAAAATGGATATCCACCTCAGGTGTATGAGCAAATTAACAATCTTGCTACTCGAGCCTGGAAGTCTTTACCCAATAGAGGGGAAGTAAGAGGGGAAGTCTTTACCCAAAAGAGGGGAAGTAATTTGACAAAGATTATTCAAGGACCTACAGAGCCTTTTTCTGATTTTGTGGCTAGACTGGTGGAAGCGGCAGGAAAGATATTTGGTGATCCTGACACCGCTGTGCCATTAGTCAAGCAGTTAGCATATGAACAACGTACTAAAGAATGCAGGGCAGCTATCACTCCTTACAAGAGAACAGAGGGTTGGAATACTGGATGAGAACATGTTGAGAGTTAGCAGGTCTGTTAACCAGTTCTGGGCTAGCTGCTGCTGTACTTCGGCTAAGTAAAAACGGGGGCAATGCAGGAACTTGTTTTTGTTGTGGCAAGGCAGGGCATATAAGGCGTAACTGCCCTCAAGGAGGAAGCACTCAGCAGGGACATTGTCCAGGAAGCTGGAAATGGTCAACGCCCAATTCCAGGACTAAGCCCCAGATGTAAAAAAGGGCATTGGGCGATTGGGTGTAGGTCAGTAAAAGATATTAATGGACAACCTCTAGTAAATGTCACTGTGCCAAAAAAACGGACAGTGGGGCCCCCGGCCTCAGGGCCCCCAAATATATGGGGCAATGGAGGATCAGAGCAGAGAAGGGAGTCAGGAGCAGTGGCCAACCTTCAGACATCCCAAGGACCGCGGAGAGCTACTGCAGGTTCAGCAGGATTGGACCTTCGTGCCACCACCAGACTTGTATTGACACCTCAAATGGGGGTCCAAACTGTAGACTCTGACTTTCAGGGCCCCCTTCAGCCTGGCACAGTGGGTCTATTGATAGGGAGATCATCTACCACCTTAAGAGGCTTACGAGTTCACCCAGGGATAATAGACCCAGACTATACAAGCATTGTTAAAATCATGGTTGAGTCGCCTAAAGGCATTACCGCAATTTCCCCAGGTGATAGGATAGCTCAACTAGTTATTTTGCCTAGTCTACATGACAAACATCCAGCTAAAGACACTGAAAGAGGAGGTAAGGGATTTGGTTCATCAGGTACAGACTTAACATTTTTATCCTTGGATTTGGACCAAAGGCCTATTTTACAACTAACTTGTTAATGGAGTCAAGATCACAGGCCTTTTGGATACAGGGGCGGATAAAAGTATCATAGCTAGTAAAGATTGGCCACAAGGATGGCCTATACAGACCTCATCACACACCTTACAAGGATTAGGATATGCAGGTGCTCCTAATATTAGTGCTAATTTATTAAATTGGCAGGATACAGAGGGCCACTCCGGAGTAATTCAACCTTATGTTCTTGAACTTCCAGTATCATTATGGGGAAGAGATCTCATGAAATCTATGGGTTTTAAATTAAGTAACGAATATTCAGAAAAAGCTCAAACCATTATGAAAAATATGGGCTGCCATCCGAATTTTGGATTGGGAAGGTATTTACAAGGACAGAAAGATCCAATAGTGGCAGAACTAAGAAAACCCAAACAAGGGATGGGTTTTTCTTAGGGGCCGCTGGGGAAGGAATTCCCATTACTTGGAAGACAGAGGAGCCAGTGTGGGTTCATCAGTGGCCTCTTTCCTCTGAGAAGCTCATAGCTGCCAATGATTTAATAATGGAACAGTGAACTCTAGGCCATATTAAACCATCCATTTCCCCCTGGAACACACCTATCTTTGTAATCAGGAAAAAATCAGGAAAGTGGCGCCTATTACGTGATTTGCGAGCTGTTAATAATCAAATGCAAGTCATGGGACCAGTGCAACGCGGGTTGCCATTACTATCCTCTTTGCCGGCCTCCTGGCCTATTATTGTAATAGATATAAAAGATTGTTTTTTCTCCATTCCTTTGATAACGACAGCGAGAGATTTGCCTTTACAGTTCCATCTCTTAATCATGAAGAACCAGACAAATGATATGAGTGGGTTGTCTTGCCACAGGGAATGGCCAATAGTGCTACAATGTGTCAGCTGTATGTAGGGGAGACTATTACACCCCTTAGAGAAACATTTCCCACTCGAAGATGTGTTCATTATATGGATGATATATTGCTGGCTGCCAAGAATGAACGAATGTTAGATCAGGCCTATGTGGAGCTTATTAAGCTACTTGAAAGGAGGGGACTGCATGTAGCTCCTGAAAAGGTACAAAAGGATAAAATTGTTAATTATTTAGGAGTAAGAGTTTGTGAGAAACAGATCATCCCTCAAAAGATAGTTAAGGAAAGATAATTTAAAAACGCTAAATGATTTTCAAAAGCTGTTAGGTGATATAAATTGGATTAGTTGTTATTTGAAGTTACCAAACTACGAGTTTAAAGCCTCTATATGTTTTAAATGGAGACTCCGCTTTGGATTCTCCAAGGCAATTGACTATTGAGGCACGAGAAGCATTAAAAAAGGTGGAAAACAGGTTGCAAGACGCTTTCCTACAAAGGATACAAGAGGGTCAAGATATTGCTTTATGCATTCTTCCCTCATATTACCAGCCCACAGGACTCTTATGGCAGAGTGGACCATTGCTTTGGATATATCCTAAGATATCTCCAGCTAAATCTCTTGAGCATTATCCTACTGCTGTAGCGACTTTGGCATTAACTGGAATTCAGCAGTGCCTACAATATTTTGGGGTTACTCCCGCAACCATTATAGTGCCTTATTCCAGCCATCAAGTAAAGATTTTATGTGCTACCTTAGACAAGTGGGCCATCTTGCGCTGCTCCTATTCAGGGTCTATAGATTGTCACTATCCTAAACATCCATTGCCAACTTTCTTTAAGGAACACCCATTGATATTTCCTAAAATTACTACTTTACAACCCATTCCAGGAGCCAGTGTTATTTTTACAGATGGATATAAGACCGGTTGTGGCGCTTATATGGTAGATTCTTTGGAGCCTGTTATACATCAGTTTTCTCCTGGAGCCCCTCAACAAGTTGAACTGGCAATTGTAATAGAAGTGTTTAAGGCCTGCCCTTTTGCATTCAATCTAATTTCAGATTCATGTTATGTTGTTAATGTCTTAAGATCCTTAGAATGCATGGAACCTATTAGATCTTCCAGTCCCGTACATGTAATACTTGTACAATTACAGCTTTTACTCTGGCAGCGAAAAAATCCTTTTTTTGTACAACATATCCGTGCACATACGGGATTACCAGGTCCTTTAGCTGAGGGCAATGACAAAGTAGATCATTGTACCAGACAAGAATGGATATTTCTCGCCTCTGCTTTACAGAGAGCATATGATTTTCATAAGGAATTTCATGTTAATGCAAAAACCCTACAACAAAAATTTAATATCTCTCGTGCTGATGCACGGAAAGTGGTTGTAGATTGCCCACAATGTGTTTATCAACATCCTCAAACCTTGGGAATCAATCCACGTGGATTACTTCCTCTTAAAATTTGGCAAATGGATGTTACACATATTTTGGAATTTGGTAACCTGAAATATGTGCATGTTTCAGTTGATACATGTTCTGGCATTATTCATGCCACACCCATGACAGGTGAAAAGGCAACTCAGGTGATTGCTCATTGTCTAGAAGCATGGGCAGCCTGGGCCACCAAGCCCCAACAATTAAAGACTGATGGTACTGCTTATACTGGACAAAAATTCACCTCATTTTGTCAACATATGGGTATTCAATTGACACATGGACTGCTATACAATCCACAAGGACAAGGCATTGTGGAACATGCCCATTGATCTCTAAAGGAGATACTTCAAAAACAAAAAGGGGGAATAGGCCATGAGCAAACCCCTAAGAATAGACTTTCTTTAGCCTTATTTACTTTAAATTTTTTGAACTTGGATAATTCCATTCAGTCTGCCGCAGACAGGCATTCATGTCCATCCAGTCCTTCAAAAGGAATGGTGACCTGGAAGGATGCTTTAACAGGGGTCTGGCATGGACCCGATCCCGTGCTGGCATGAGCACGAGGCGCTGTTTGTGGTTTTTTTTTTTCGAGACAGGGTTTCTCTGTGGTTTTGGAGCCTGTCCTGGAACTAGCTCTGTAGACCAGGCTGGTCTCGAACTCACAGAGATCCGCCTGCCTCTGCCTCCCGAGTGCTGGGATTAAAGGCGTGCGCCACCACCACCCGGCGCTGTTTGTGTTTTTCCACAGGATCATTTGGACCCTATCTGGGTGCCAGAATGCCTGGTGAGGAAGGTGCAAGTGCAGACAGAGGCAGAAAAGGATGTTACAGATATGTCTGGGGATCCTGTGCCTGTTCCTCACCCACTCAACAGAGAAAGTGATGGCGGAGCTGTGGTGGGGGATTCTGTCAGCCTTTCCCAAGCTGATGCCAGTTTGCCATGACCTGGATCATCATAGCCATGAATCATCTGAAGGAGTGGGTGGGAGTAGGAGCCCTAACAGGCTTAATGGTGCTTGCCTCCCTGGTATGCCTGTGGTGCATCTGTCACATAAGGGTCTCACAGCATCGCAATGCAGTTAATGATCATTCAGGCCTTCACGGTCATTGAAGCAGGACAGTCCCCTCAAGCTTGGTTATCTATAAGTGAGCACAGGATGCGAGGCTTGTACACTGCACTTGAGGTAAGCATACATCAACCTCAAGAAGAGCAAGTCTGATTGCATGTGGGTTGGTGTCTAACTCTCACCTCTGTAAAAAGGCACCGGACAGGTCTAGTGTTCTCTGAGTGGATGACACCTGGACAGACACTAGTACATGTTTCATTTTTAACAGAGATCAGACTTCTACTCTTACCTGTGACTTTACAAAACATAAGAGGGAACTGTAGCGAGCTGCATGGAATCACACCTGATGGAGATGTATAATCAGCTCCTGAGATGGCTAAGGCCTGACCTATGCTATGATCACGCAATGATTATCAGCTGCCTGCATATGCGTGAACCTATGGGCAGTGCCCACCTGGCAGTTCGGGGTTGGCAGCCCATGCCTGCTTAAGGGCTGGGAGAGGTTTGCCCGGGGAGAGGGGAGAGAGGTCAGAGAGAGAAGAGAGGGAGAGAGAAAGAGAAGGAGAAGGAGATAGATTGCTGTGAATAAAGTCCTGAAAACTGCTTCAAGAAAGAGCTCCGGTGGTCGTGTTTTCCTTGCTGGTCGAGGGTGGACGCGACACAACTGCAGCTGTGAAAAGGACCAACAGTGATGACATTCTTATGCAGTTTAAAAGTGATTAACAGAGGAGACCACTTGCATTTAGTGAAGTCTGTGCCTGAAAAAGAAATAACTATAAAGTCACTCTGAGATGTTTCAGAATCTTTCAACTGTCAGCTTTATTTAAAAAATACAGATATTTTTAAATGTTGGATTTTAAGCATCATATAACAAAGAAATCTACATCAAATTAGTAACTCAAAGATACAAACACCATCCACTAACTTAATACTACAGTATTTAGGATAAATTAAATTTTCATTGTATTAGCACTTAAGAAGACAAGTTATTTCTAACATGCTGCTATAATTAAAATTAAAACAAGTTTTCAGCAACAAACTTAGTCTTGCTTAAAACAAAGATAAAACTGATGGTGAATTGATGCAAACATTCCACAAAAAAAACCCATTTCTTGTGAATTCTTACACTTATCCAATATAACTTTATTTTTCACAGAGACATTGCAGGCCCTGTGACTGCAGCCAGGCTTTCCAGGTTTACATTAGGCTACTGTAAACAAGCTCCTGGTTAGAGAATGGATTTGGGATATGATAACATAAGGTAATTTGTCAACCTTCAGGGACAATGAAATGACTTTTTCCTTAATAGTTATATATTAGAACACAAATGAGGAGCAAAGTATTTTGAAATTTGCATGTATCATCTAGTTGAAACTTCTATCAAGGTCAAATCTGAAGGAAAAAACTTGGCATGTCTTAGTCTTAAAGAGTACTTTCAGTGCATACTTTTGCATTTTTTTCAAGGTTGTTACTTAGACTGTAGGGATTTAAGAAATATTACTTTTAAAACAAGAGTAAGTGCTTCTTTTATAATGAATATAGTTAAAATATTTGGCAGGTAAAAGCATCACATTTTCAAATACTCCTGAGAAAACAATAAGGACAAAAACAGCTTTCTATGCTTTTTTAAGAACTCTTTTTTCAAACTGTCTATAGAGAATAACACAAAATACCACAGTTAATGGGAAAACTAAGCAACTACTTTCCTCTTACACCAAATGAGAAAAAAAATTTAATGACCTATCAACTACAATGGAAAATGTGGCTCAAAATTTAATGGAGCATAGCATCTTTGCATGAAAGATCCAAGTTTGATTACACACTTGAAAAGTACCCATGGTGACGTTATGAATGCATTTAGTTTTAACATCTTTCTCAGAAAAAAAAAAGTTTCAGTTTTTTCATAACAAACAAAACAGTGGTTACGAAGTCCAGCGCCACCAAGCAACCTTCATTCTGTCCCATATTGCTGAGAATGAATCAAAGGCAGGGCGCACATCCAGGATGGTGAACTGGTAGTCCTTGTTAACCTCACCACCATCATAGTAATCAATGACATACCTAACTTCTGTGCCACAACGGTTGATGATCCAGTCATGCCTGTCGAAAGGCAACTCATACCTGGAATGAAAGCACAACAGTGAATGCTAAGTGCTGGTCTGCGTTGATTCTTGGTGTAAGCAGAAAGACAGTCAGAAAAACAGCATAGTTCAGATGCCTGATCTCACATGCAAATGCCTAGCAGGGGATATGAGACGTGGGCAATAAGCCTATGGTGCATAGAGAATGTGGCATTGAAAAACTATGATGAGTCTATGTCAGATCATCTGTCTATAAAGGAAAAAGGTTCATGGGAAAGAGACCCATGCCAGAAGGCTAGCTAGAAGGCTGGAGAAATCCAGGATGCTAAGAAACCCAATTACACAAAAGACAAGGGAAGAATGAGGCAAGATAAAGACCACAAGAAGAGTAAAAGGACAATTCTAAGGATCCCCCCAAAAAGCACAATTCAATCTTTGGAGAATGAAGTAGGAAGATAGCCATTCTACCCTCATAATTCTGCCCATCTATGAGTAAACTCAATGAGATAAGGAAATGTAAGCTGGATATACTTTACAAGTGGAACCACTTTCTTACACTCTAGTTTCAGTGGTGAGAATGTCAGCAGCAGTTGTATACTGATACTTACCCCATCCAGGAACGAATTCTTGCCCTTGGTGAATATTCTCTGGCTTTGCCTCCAAATCGGACCAATGATGGGCCACAAGGACACTCACTGAAAATGCCCAAATAAGAACAGTCTATTAAAGATACTTTCTTTCCTTTGACAGAATGATGTTACAGTTTTATAGTAATATCTTTTTTCCCTATATTTATTTGCTATACTACCACATTTACAGAGGACAGTAACTTTTAACAGAATTCAAGTAAATTGGTCCTATTTGTTGGAAACATTTCACTTTCCTTTTAGGTTGTATATGTTTCTCTCTAGGCATCTGCTTGGCTTTCCTGCGAAATTCGGGAGAAAGGACCTTCTCATTTGAGAAAAGGGCACACAGGCACACTCTCAGAAAAAACTGATGTATTGTGTATATTCTTTCTCTCTTGCATAGAGCAGCTAGGATTTCTGCAGAGAAACAACAGAAACTGCTATATACAATCAGCTCTTTGGGTGTATGGGCTTTACCTTCACAGATTCAACCAACTATGCACTAAAAATACCTGGGAAAACACTGTATCTGAAAACTGAGGATATAGCTCAGTTGGTACAGTACTTGCCTATCATGCAGAAAGCTCTGGGTTCAATGCTCAGTACCACATAAATCAGATACTGTGATGTATATTTGTAATTTTAGCACTCAGGACATGAAGATAAGGAGGATTACAAATTCAAGGTTACATAGAGGTCTCCCTGGGCCACACAAGACTGTCTCAAAAACAAAGACTGTCTCAAAACCAACTAAACAAACAAAATACAGTAATAAACATAAAACTGTGCATTTGCACTAAGCATATTTGATTTTTAATCCTTTTTGTTGTTCCTTGAATAAAACAGTACAACTATTTATAATACATTTACATTATTTTAGTCATTTATAAGTGACTGTCTAAAATATGTAGGAAGATGTACACTACACATTATATGAAAATACAATGAAATTATAATATAAGGAACTTTCAGTATACATGGCTTTGTTATCTTCGGATGCCCTGGAACCAATCCAAGAATATTGTGGGAGTACTTCCTTGTTTCATTTTAACCAATTAACAAACTTTTTGAAGCAAAAAAGAATGGGGACTGACTTCTAGGAACCAGTGTACGTACTGCTGAGCCTGTTTTTTTAAGTAAACTGATCACTGGCAGTGTTCTAGTTAGTATGACTGAGTTCCCTTAAGGGCCTGTCCTCTACTGACATAAGAGTACAGAGGATATTCAAGACGCTGCCCTTGACACAAACCTGATTCCCTGATGGGGGCTGAAGGACTGGTCCATTAAGACAGGAGCCACTAATTTTGTTAGCTGCTCCCATTGGTAAAACAAGCTAATAATCCTACCATGTAAAGAAAAAAAGAATCTATATTCAGAGTACAACAAAGCCAGACTGTGGACTTTCTAGTATCTCTTCTCAAGAGGTAAAGCAGTAACTCAATGTATGTAACTTTTCTTTTGAAGACATTAGAGGGAACTTTTATGGCTTAGCTAATTTTGACAGATATCTGCAAAATGACTAGAGGTAATTGAATTGACAAGCTGAAATTCCTTTAGCTTTTATTTCTTTGTTTTTAAAACCACACTGCAAGTAATGAGCAGGTGGCTTTAATTAGAGTACATTTTTAACCTAGGTTATGACAGCTACTTACATCTGAGTTAGCCAGCCAGGTCTTTCCTCTAGGTCAGAGGTTACCACCAGGAAAGTCTATCCAACTGGCATCCAGCTAGCAACACTCACGTAGAGTTCATACTGAAATGCTCAGTACAAATACCAAAAACAGACTAGTATAAAAATAAAACAGCAAGTGGCTTTTCTCTAAAGAAAAAAACTTATTAATTATGCTTTGGAAGGAATTTGAAATGTAAGCCAGATTATGATAGGCCCTTGCTATGGAAGCTCCTTCAGCCAATAGCCTTTAAGATAGCAGCTCACTTGGGCATGGTCTCTTAAACGCAGACGTAAAGCATGCACTGGCTCTCTTGCTTCCGGCTCTCACTTCCGGCTGTTAGAGTCTGTTCTTGTTCCCATTTGTGCAGAGGACTGTGATCTAGGACTGCGATCTGTGAGTCTCCCCTAAATAAATAACCCTGTATTATACGTAATTCTGAACTAGTGCGGTATCATTTTGTAACTTCCCCCATCAGGACATTGTTCTTTGTGAAGATACTCCCATTGCTTCACTTCTGGAGGTGATGGTCTCAACCAGCAGTGTCACATCATTCCATAAACATCAAGCCTATGACAATTCTGGACCAGGTCACACCCCAAAAAGTCCAGATGGCAGAGTTGCAATAAAACTTCCAGGTGATGTGGAGAACCACTACTCTTTCAACTGACCTATTCTCTCTGAGAAAAGGGGCCCATGTGAAGATAGACCTTTAAGGTCAGTCCTTACAAGGATTCCAAACAGTGAAGGAACAAAATAAGTTCTTTCCTATATCCCTTGGATCACAAAGCAATTCAGTCTCATTTCTGATGTGCTCTGTTCTGCTTTCAATGACTGGCCTACCATACTTCGTTCACTGAGAGATGAGGCTCCACCTGCCCCTTCAATCTGGTCAAACTTGAAACACTTAAGTCTTTCTAGCTATGTCAGAAAAGGAGATTTGGCTTCTGTTTGGTGCCTCTGGAACCTAGCCACTGTGAGGTAAAGCAGCTGAGACAGCCACATTTAGAGACTGTGAGCAGGTACCCCTTTGCTAGATGGGGATTCATGGGTCATGGCTTCAGGAAACTCTAGCCCACAGCTCTGCAGCAGTCATTTCTGATCATGTCCTGATCATCTGAGGCCTAAGTCAGCATGGAGCACAGCTGAGCTATCTTTGCTCTATAAAGCTCAGGGAGTAAGAAAGTGTGGTCTACACTATAAGAATCATCACTGTTACACAAATGACTAACAAATTATTTAAATGTTAACACTGTAGGAAAGTTGATATGCAGTAAAAGAAAGCAGGAATTTTTTTAGATAACATACTTACTGAGCATGAAGAGCTTCCCACTTCAAAATCTCCTTCCAAGCCTGCTCATTATTCTGATTGTGAATTCTAATGATATTATACATATCTTTCTGACTAATATCATCATCCTTCCACTTCCACCTAAGAAAGAATGTGCCAAAATTTATCAAATATCATTAATAAAGCCAAAATAGTTACGTCATGTATTCATAAAATGGTTTATACTTTTTACACAGTGAAATCAAAGATTAATGGTTCATCTTAACCTTATTTCATGGAATTCTCCAAGCATACTAATTCACCAAAGCATTATTCATTTAGTACCATTGAAAAATGATTTACCAACTTTTTCCTGGCACTTTATATAAGAGTTTCTTTTTATATTTCTAAAAATATATTTGTTGTGATATGAATTGAACAGATTGTCCGGCTCAGGTAGAGCCCATTCAATCAGTTATAGGCCTAAGTATAACAAAAAGGTGCAGTCCTTTCCATAAGCAAACAGGAACTCCTGAATGTTTGCTTGGGCTACAACATTAGGCTTTACCTGATTTTCAACCTGAACTTAAATATCAGTTATTTCTGGATTTTAAGCTTCCCAATTTTCAGACCAGAACTTCTAGCATCAGCTCCCCTGGTTCTCAGGGTGTGTGACTGATTAACCACATCACTGGCTTTTCCAGGTCTCCCACTACCTGACAGCAGATCTTGGAACTTATTGCTGGCATCCATGATAATGGGAACCAATTCCTTATAACAAATGTCTTCCTGAACACTTCACCACTACACCACCACCCCTTTGCCCTGTTACTTATGTTTTTCTAAAAAACATTGACCTTGAATACTAGCTTTGTACTTATATTCTGATAACTCTGAAAATTCTATTATAAACTGATAAACTCACTAAAAATTACTGTATTTTTGGAGGTTAAAAAAACTTTTAACATTTAATTCTGAGATAAATGTGGTAAGCAAATTATCTTCTAAATAATATTCTCACTTACCCTTTCCGTAGCATGGCATTCCAAAACATCTGTTCAGAAGGGTAAACCCACTTTTTCTCGGAGTCTGCTCTTGGAATAGATGACTCCTCTCTTGAGGTAGACAAAGTAAATGGCTGCCCTGGGGATGGAGTCTGATTAGGCGGTGGCATCTAAGGAAAATCAGTATTGTATTTAAAGGCCAGCATGATGATATAAACCAAAAAATAGTCAGTACACTCTGCAAAGTTATTCACCATATAAGAAGTACAAATTCCCATTAAACCAGCAACATCAGACTTTCAACCTCTGACATTTTTGGTCATACTACTTTTTTGTTGTTGTTGTTGCTGTGATGAAATAACCACCAAGAAAAAAATTTATGAAAGATTTATCTAACTCATAGTTTGAGAAGACACAGTTGACCATAGTGGAGAATGCAGGGGTACATAAAATGCCTTTGGAAGAGATAAGTGGAGATTACCAGGTTTGAAGGATCTAGGTTCTCCTTATTCTTAGCTGCAGCACCAGTAACAGGGCACTCCACGTACTCATAGGCCCGATCTTGGTGGGCAGGCACAGAGTGTGCTCTGCTCTCACCGGTTGGATCAGATGCTACTGCAGTCATGGGACAGCCTGAAATAATTAAGTATTAAAAAACAATTACTGTTAAGATAACATACCAACAGTGGAAGAAGGTACTCTTAGTTAAGACCTTAAAGAGCTAAAATTGTGACCAACACAGTTGAAAAACTAAGTTTCTTCTACGTAAAGATGCCAAGAACTAAGCCAGTTAACTTTCTAAAGATGACAAGATGCTACAAATATACTTTCCCTTTAAGAGAAAAATATGTACATTCTCCAATTCTATCATGCCCCCAGCAAAAAATAAGCTAAAATCATTCTGCAGATTCAACAGTGGGTGTTGCCCATTATATTATTAGCCATGTCCTACAAAGTTCCTACTTGGACCAGCAGCTGGGAGCTGACAGAGGAACCTAAGTGAGAGCTGGCCATACTTTATTGGGTCTCTCTGACTTCCAGCCATTAGTTCCTGACAAGTCAATGGAGTAGCAGCCACTATGTAAGCATCTATTCTTGATATACCCCCTCAAATATTGGGCACAGGAGCAGAAAATGAGCAGACTTTACAAAGACTAAAAGAAAAACATTCCGTTCTGCTCATGTTTGTTCAAAGACTCAAGTAAGCCACAGAAAATCCCTATTCATCTGAGGTCTAGTCCTTGTCAGCGGATATAAAAGCTCATCAAGAAAGCAGACTTGTAAGGAAATATACCATGAGAGACTCATGCTTCTGAGTCTTATAAACAGAGGGGCACAAGTAGCAGTCAATGCCCAAGCTCCGAGGGTGCGGATCCAGGCAGGTGTGGGGACCGAGAAGCTTGTTTAAACATCAGGTGATCAGGAAGGTACTTAAAGATCTGTGTCCCAGAATAATGGCTGCTTCTGTCATGGAATCCTCCCTTGTTCCAGGCACCAGTAGGAAATACAGAATATGCTGAATGCTAGATGTCATACATAGAAAAGACAAGTTTCTTTCACTTCCTTAGCCTCTCCTCCCAGGCCTTCATTCTCCAAGACCCCAAGCAGTTCACTTTAGGGGTGAAATCATAACTGCAATACCTCTCTCTATGACAGTAAAACACTAATCTTCCCAGAGCGTTGATCCCAGGTGGGTATCAGAAGGAAAACAGGGCTATACTTTCCACATTATATAACCTAGAGGCCCACTAGTCTCCTAGACTCACATTCTTTACTATGGAAATAAAGGAGGATCAAGAGTCTCTGTGGCAGATAAAATCACAAAGAGGACTACTAGAGAACAGAAGCTCAGAGCCAAGGCACACTTGCTTTGTTTGCTTTCTCTCAATTTCTAGAAGAAGGAATACTGGAAGAACACGGGACCTGTCCTTGTCCAAGGTCACAGCATTTTCACCAACTTCAGCACTTACTAGCTAAATGACTCAGAGTACAGAAGTTAGTTTCTCTGAGCTTTAGTTTCCTTGACTATAAAACAAACAGAAAATCAATCCCCCATACAGGTTTATAAAGGTGAGAATGTAAGCCCTATCAGGCAAAGGCATTGCTGTTTCTCTCTCAATCAAGAAACAAAAGCCTGCACTGCTTGTGAGAGAGAGTAAGTGCTGACCTCTTGGAGTTAGGCTGGCTAACCCAGAGAAAGAATGATGGCACAGGATCCGTGAGCATGCAGGAAACATGAATATGCAATAAGCATACCGAATGCCCCAATCTAAACTATCAAAAGCAGACAGGCACTAATTAAAGAACTTTTTATGCTTCCAACCTTGCACTGACATAATGGTCTATAAATTCACTTGGTGAAGGCTTATTCTGACCTAGATGAAGACTACAGCTGATACGGGAGTAGTTTATTGAAACATAGCTAGACTGAGCTTTCTCAGCTCTGGCTTTCTTATTATTTAGCAACCAAAGATTCCATCCATGTCCAAGGCAGTAGGATCTTTAGCAGCATCTTTGGTCCCACCCCACTATACGTCTCAGTTGTGAAAAGGCAAACTATTTATTAAATGTCCCCTTGAATGATGGCTCTCCTCATCCACGACTAAAAACCCCTGATGGAGGCACAGGGAAACTTTGGAGAGGCCGCTGCTGGGTTTCCGGGCATGATCTCAGACAGCCATCATCAGAATCCTGTGAAAAATATTACATTAAACCTACAGATGACAGACTAAGACACGGAGAAGCTGTTTATGATAATGGCTAAAGAGCAGCAAAATTAGGATCAGTCCCAGGGTGCCTTACTCCCAGGCTTACAAGCCTCACCGGCAAACTACAGGCCTCTTCCTTTAGAACCATTACCTCTCTTTCAAATTTCTAGCCAACAAACAAACTACCTTTCCTCCTCCGGGCTTCATGCATCGGGCATCCTGAAGGCGGTGAAGGGGGCTGAAGATCTGAACCGTTTGAGGTGTTCACTGCAGCAGCGGGAGTAGATGTGGAGGAACCCATGGCTGGAACCACAGGGATGACTCCCGGTCTCAAATTTCCACCTGCCAAAGCAATAAGTCCGATTTCAGTGCAGAGGCTTAGCAACCAGACTATCCGCCCCTTGTCATTCTGACACTAGCTGACCCTCATTCTTCTTCCCCATCCCATGGGAAAGTACACTTGCTTAGGGGCAGTTTTAAAATACTGCCCCCTTTAGGGGAAGTACCCTGAAACCTATGCCACTTCTCTGAGAGACTGGAAACACGTAAGGTGAAACCGTGTCTTCTAGACGTGTTTAGACCTGGTGGAGGGGTCCTGTGAGGGGGAGGGGGTGGCACGGGCCCGGGAAACGAAGCATACGGAACCGGACTCGAACCCCTGTCCTCTTGGGCCTCCGGTCTCAGAGAAGGCGGGGAGGTTCAAAAAACAGGGGAGTGTCACCAAACTGGGAGGCCAAGACGCGCCGAAGAAGGGCAGCACGCCACCGATCTTGTCTACCTGTCCATGTGCGTCCCACCCGAACCAGTCCGCGGTCCCCAAAGCCCACCGCACACCCTTCAGCACCTCAGTCTCCCCTCGGACTGGCCCGGGCGGCCACTGCGTCGAACCGCCAAGCCGGATACTCACGGCAGCGACCAACCGCCGCCGCCGCAGCCGCAGCCGCCTCCTCCTCCTCTTTACCTCAAAGGGGGTCACCGCTAACGCCCGGGTCACAGCCGGCTTTCTTGAGCGCCCTTGACTTCCTTTTCCGAAGGCAGAACTTCCGGAAGCACTGGGGCAGGCCGCCGACTGAGGAGAAGCCCTGTCAGTCAGGGAGGATGGGGCCCACCCCTTCCGGTTCGAGGCCTATAGCCGTCCGCGCCTTCTCTCTGACCCCGCCTCTACGGTCTGGGCGGTGTTTTCAACTCGGCTGGCGGCTGAGCCGCAGCGGAGCCGGAGAGACCTACTCTGTTCTTTGTGCGTGTGTGCTTAAGGGAGCAGAGGGGGCGCCCTGGACTTGTCAAATTGTTGGTGGGTTGTTTTTGTTTTCACTGTCACTATGCGCGTCCTTACGTGTTTCCAGTCTCTCGGAGAAGTGTCACCAGATGGTGGCATGGGTTTCAAGGTACTTCCCCCAAAGGGGGTAGTATTTTAAAACTGCCCCCAAGCAACTGTCTTTAGGTTCCTGAAAGGTCAGTTTGTACCTTTTAATGGACACATAGTATTCGTGTGGATTTACGGAATAACATACTATAATTCAGTACCTGCGCTTAAACTTTGTTTACCTAATCCTTTCAGGACTCCAGCAGCTGTTGTGAGTGTATTCCATGTAATCAAGGAATTGCAGTTTTCATATAAGTATTATATTTCATATAAAGTAAAATAAGTTTTCATATAATTTGTGTGTGGTAAACCAGAAGATGGGGGAATAGTTATTTCACCCGTTACATTTTTGTAACATTTTGTACATAGACCGAGAACCATTGTTCTAAGGTGTGTAAATAAAATCCAGCCCATCAAATCTTTTTTTTTTTTGAAGTTTGTGTGTAAATGGTTTCAGGTCTAATCATGTTGTATTGGATAATATGTACTATATTCTTATATAATATATATATCTTTTTAAGATTTTCCATATGTTCTACAAGTCTTTCTTCTCTCATTTTACACGGTTAGTTTCCCATTTTCAGAATATTTTTTTTCTTTTTTCCAGGTCCCTAATCCCTTCCTAAATTTCACATTCCTATTTGAAATTCTTTGTTGTATCACACTAATCCATTCTGTTCCACCAGTCTCTCTTCTCTCACAAGCTCTTCACCACCATTTCTTGTTAGCTCCCGCAGTTCTTACTTTTCTTTCCCAATTTATTGCAAGATTATCACCTTCCCTGGGTCCTGAACTTCCAGAGTTTTCCGAGATTAGAGGCAGTAGGAGACCTCACACAGGATCATGGCCGGAGAACAGAAAAATGATATGGCCTGGGTATGAGGACATGGAAAAGAAAGTTGCATCAGTGAGGAGGAGCTCATAAAGAGGAGCATGCCCTAGTTATAATTAATCTTGACAAAGAAAATTCTACTTTTCCATTTAAGTGTAATTTTCTTACCTACATGTGGGTTTACTGAAGTTAGAATATATATCTTTATTAAGCTTTTTAATCCTGTCAATTATATTTAAAATATGTCACACCAGGGAGTGATAGTTTACACTCTATGATCAGTCTCCTATGAGATAGGAGCTTACACTTAAAATTATTACATCTTTCATCACAAATGTGTTGCTATGAAACATGTCATCCCTAGCAAGGGCTTAGTGATATAGGAGACTTTTACCTAGTACAAGATTCCTATCTAAATGTGG
This sequence comes from Alexandromys fortis, assembly GCF_014885135.2. NCBI lineage: Eukaryota > Metazoa > Chordata > Mammalia > Rodentia > Cricetidae > Alexandromys > Alexandromys fortis. The sequence continues at coordinate 1,936,311 of NW_026068071.1, forward strand.
ACCAGTAACTAAGTCTATTATCTGGAAGTTTAGAATCAGTAAATCCTTAACAATATCCCTAATTCAATGATAATTACGTAGAACATATAACATATCAGGTACTGTAAAAATTGCTAGGAGTATAAAAATGCCAAGCAAAGGATTTGTTCTTCAGGAATTTATATTTAAGTAACTTATAGGTCAACTAACAATAAAATACATCTAAACAGATATAATTTCACGTTATTTGATTTGAAATATTTGACAGAGACTGAGGGGGAGACACCACTATTGAAAATTTTATCTATGTAGAGGGGATTTCTATCTGGAGCTATTTCAAATTCAGAATATCAGACCCTACCACAGATTTGTTGAGTTCAGGTCTACCTTACAAGTGGATACTAATCAATGCTAATGTTGAACTCAGGTCCATTCTGAAAGCTGAAGGCTGTTTGCTGATAAATGACAAGGAAAAGCCCAACTTCCTTTTTGGAATCTACACGTATGAGGATTATAATAAGCAAAGTTCTGCTTCTCATTAAGGTAGGTCTTCTCAGTTGAAAGTTGTTTTTGCTACTCCTATATTGGGGCATTTGGCTATATTTGGAGACATTTTCAATGGTCATACTGGTGACAGAGGTCGTTAGTAGCATCAAGTGGGAAGAAACCAGGGATACTGTTGAATACCGCAAAGCACACAGAAAATATCTTGTAATAGAGAAGTATCTGGGTTCATGTGTTAATTACCCACGACCATGGCTATTTTGAAAAGTTCCTCCAGTTTTATTAAAATGATATCAGTTTCTTGAAACCACAGTAATAATCACCCCAGAACCTACATAACTTGCTATAGCTTATTTTCCTAGATTCCTGATCCTTGGAAAGGACCCCTGGTGTGGTGAGAGCTAGCCTTTAATCCCAGCATACAGGAGGCAGAGATATGTGGATCTCAGCCAGCTCGAAGCCAGTCTGGTCTGATTTATATAGTGAGTTCCAAACAAGCCATTGCTGCATAGTGAGAACCTCATCTCAAAGAACAAAGATGTTTATGGATTACCTAACGTTCTTTGACAATTTGCTGGTTATTCCTAGCAATGGCCAACTGTGGACCAAAAAGAAAAAAAAAAAAAAGAAAGAAACTCAGCCTCTTTCCTTCCTGCCCCACCTTTCTGTTCTATAACTGGCCCAGCTGATAAGCAGATGGCAAGCTCTAATATTTACAGAGACTCCTCCATACAGTCACTTCACTAAAAAAGGGCCCTTGTCCTTGTCTGTCCAATGTCAACAGTGTCAGTGTGGAGAAACACTAGATTCAGAAATCCATGGACCCAAACTGACAGCTGAAGTATAGACCTTCACAGTTGGGAGAGATAGAGACAGAGAGGGGGTGAGAGACAGAGAAAAACACTAGGTAACTACACTGGGGTAATTTAACTTATTTCTGTTACAACAGTCATCATGAAACTGAAATGGGCAACAAATGGTATGTAGGTTAAGAATAAGATTATTAATATTGATGTCCTTATGATGAGGTTGCGGATATTATTTGTTGTTGCGCACGAGCTTTTCATGGGTGGCAGCATTTAATATGAGTGGGAAAACGTGGCAAAAGGACCGGTAAAAGTGGATGTAGTAAGCATTGCTTCAGAGAGAACCTCATAGAGCCACTAAAGCTTCCCTTGCTCCAAGTGGAAATAATAGTAGAGTTTTGCCTAGAGGAGTGGAGATCCAATCTTCTTGTCACTGAGGATATGCTTAGTGATAGATCAGGTTTGCTAGTGCTCAATGATGATCATGAGAAGAGGGACAGTCTTGATGCTGTGAATTTTCAGTGGCTACCTCCCAGTAAGCTCGCTTATTCTTTTGACGCGAACCATCGTGGTATACTGCAGTTGCCAGAAATTATAATCTTCTTGAAAAGATGAGAGAGCTAAGAGTGTAATAGTGTGAAAGGAGCAAAACAATTGACTGCTAATTTTGAGAACTGAATAGATTTATATGTGGAGTGAGATCAGGTTTGAGTAGTCCATGAAAGTTGTAACAGTAGTTGTTGCTGAGAAATACGAAGAGCAGCTCAGAATATCCTTTGGAACTCAAAAGAATGCAGTTGGTTACAGATAAGGAAATGTAACTCATCACATATGGTTGGATGCTAAAGCCACAAGAATGGATGGCACCATCCTTCAAGGCTTTTGGTCTTCTTTGTTTTCATTCCATATTCGAAAGAACCTTATGACTTTAGTTTGGTTTCCCTATTAGGAAAAAAAAAAAACTGCATCACTAGCCAACTTAAATATATCTTTTTTCTCTGGTGGTTTTAGCTCTTATTATAAACACTGTAAATTAGTAAATTGGAAAGAAGAGAAGTTAAAGTGGAAGGAAAATCGAGAAGGTGAGGTAGAATTTGCTGTAGAGGAAAGAGGAGACGGCGCTTCAGTGGTTTGGAGTCACTCCATTCTAAAGCAGGATCGAAGGATTAAAGCCACAAAAGACAAGATGACAAGCCATTCTCTACCACCGCCACATGAAATGTGGTTTCCAAAGAAATAAACTTTGGGAGATATTGAAATTCATATTTTAAGTCTCAAATCTTCATAGGCACAGATGTTTGTGGTATTATTCTATTGTGTAGCTTCTCTGCAGTAAATATATATATATATATATATACAATATTTAAGGGAAAAGTTATTGGTACAAGTATTTGGAAAATAGAATCAAAATATAGCAAATGGCCCCTCTTTCTCTGTCTGTTCCCTTTTTCTCCCTTCCCCCATACACACACATACGGTAGCAATAGCAATATAACACTTTATATTCAAAATAATGCATTGTAAATTATGATATATGAAATGGTTTCAAGAAATGCTAAGACATTCCAGTTCCCCTTCTGTTCTGGAAACTTTCTGCCAATGTGATGTGGGAAAATTGTCTGTATTCTGTCAATCATGTTTTAAATAAATGCTGATTGGCCAGGCAGGAAATATAGTCAGGAAAACCAGACAGGAAGTAGAAATGATATAATGAGAACAGGAGAATTCTGGGAAGGAGGAAGCTGATCCCTCCCACTCCTGCCCAGATCACCTAAGCAGCAGGATGTGATCTGCCCCACGGAAAAAAAGGTACTGAGCCACATGGCTACCATAGATCAGAAAAATGGGTTAATCAAGATGTTAGTGTTAGCTAATTTATAATGCTGCTATGAAAAATGTCCTTGTGGTATGGTTGAGCATCCTTTGGGCATATGCTCAGGAGTGGTATCGCTGGGTCTTGAGGTAGATTGATTCCCAACTTTCTGAGAAACCGCCATACTGGTTTCCAAAGTGGCTGTACAAGTTTGCACTCCAGCAAACCGGCAGTGGAGGAATGACTCCTTGACTCCACATCCTCTGCAACATAGGCTGTTCGCAGTGCTTTTGCTCTTAGCCATTCTGACAGGCGGAAGATGGTATCTCAGGGTTGTTTTTTTAATTTCCCTGATGATTAAGGATGTTGAGCAATTCTTCAAATATCTTTTGGCCATTTGAGATTCTTCTGCTGAAAATGGTCTGTTTAGCTCTGTACCCCATTTTTAATTGGATTACTTTTGTATTTTGATATCTAGTTTCTTATGGTACAATGAAAAGAGGAAAGCAGCTTTAACAGAAGGTGCTGGTGTAACTGGGTGCCGATATGTAGAAGACTGCAAATGGATCCATATCTATTGTCATGCACAAAACTCAAGTCCAAGTGGATCAAAGACCTCAACATAAATCCAGTTATATTAAACCTGATAGAAGAGAAAGTGGGATGTAGCCTTGAACGCAATGGCACAAGAGATAACTTCCTAAATATAACACCAGTAGCACAGACACTGAGAGCAATAAACAATAAATGGGACCTCCTGAAACTGAAAAGATTCTGTAAGGCAAAGGACATGGTAAATAAGACAAAATGACAGCCTACAGAATGGGAAAAGATCTTCACCAACCCCACATCTGATATAAGGACTGATCTCCAAAATTTATTATAAAGAATGATTTTGCTTTCTTTCCATCTTCATTTCTTTGCTTTCTCCTCTCCTTTGCTTTTTCTGAATATCTACCATTTGTAAGCTATTATGCTATACACACACTGAAAGAGAAAGACCCACTCTGGCATCGATAGTGAGGATCCAAGTGACTGGAGTTTATAACTTTTGAACACAACTGATTTCAAAGTTGTCTTCACATCAGGCCTTCATTATCTATGCTTGTGGTCCCAACCACTTAGGTGGCTGAAGCAGGAAGATCACATGAGCTTAGGAATTTGAGGCCAGCTGGGATGACATATGGTGAGCTTCCATCTCATCAACAACATCAAAAAATAAAATGACTTTCAGAGAGGACATGAGTAAGCAGCCTCAGATGAAGACCATTCTAACAGGAAAAGCATTGAAATAAAGAAGGTAAAAGACACCTGCTTCCCCTTGGGATTTAGCCTTGGCAAGAATACTCGGTATGTAGGCGAATGTTCAGAACCGGTTAGAGCTATTTGGAAGACTACAAGCTTGGGATTTAAGCAGTGTGTGGAAGCATAGCAGGTGATGAACCAAGGGTATTTGCTGTATTGGAAAAAATAAACTTAAATATCAACCCTATTGTGGACTGAATGTTGAGCACTTTCTGTTTTTGAAGTTGAAGATAACTCTTGTATTCTGGATTTCTTTGCCTAAATACTACAAAACTCACTGATTGTTCTTTTTTTTAACATGAATTTGTGAATTTCTCATGCCATAGAAGTGTTTTGTGGGTAGGAAACAAAAACACTCTATATTGCTCAATACATTTTTGAATTTCTCAGGATGTATGTTTTGTGTTCCAAAGAAGATACAGACTAGCACTGGAAGGCAGGCTTAGTATTTCTACTCTATGCATATTGGCTTTATATGTTCTTTTGATGCTATTAACGAGAGTTTTAAGGGTTTAATGGTTTGGTTATTAGACCCTTTTCTGAGTCTTGAATGTCACGATAGAGACAGGATTTAAAACCTTTCATATTGCAAACCATGAAAGTATATACTATATGTGCTCCATCCATGAGTCAATAGATGTTCATTCACACCACTAACACACCTCCACAGAAACACTTCATCATGTCACCTGGGAGAACTAGAAAGAAAAAGAACCACGTTTGGAGAGGAGAACCAGAACCTCAATTTCAGCAGTAAGAAAAATCTCCAATGTTGCCACTTGAGGGCGATAGAAGTTCAGAAACTGCCCTGCCGATCTCGAGGCAAGCAAGCACTTCAGCTGGTTTATTTATTCAAAGTTGGAATTTGGACATGTGAACCACTATGCTCTTGGCAGTTCCTGGATGAGAAACAGAGTCCTGGGGCGGGGGGAACGTACCAAGGCTAGAATTAGCACCTTGGGAGACCACCTTCAACACAAAAACTTGCCTTCCCTGACCGTCTTTAGAATTTCCCTCCGTTCCATTCAGCGTGAAACAAGGGAAGTCGCTTTACGCTGCAAAGAAGTGAGAGGACACGGAAGAGTGCTTATTTACAATTACTTGAAAACACATGCTGAGTTTAGTTTAAATGCCTTTAAGATACCACTTGGAACAGGGCCTTGGCTGCTGTGTGTGGACCTCAGTTGGTAACTGCATTGGGGAAGGTAGGGAAGCAACAGAGTTTGTCATAAGGAATTCTGAGTGATAGTTAACACTTCTGGGATATTTAAAAATTCTAATAAAGGGAACTTAGGCAGGTTCAAAAAAGTACCCTGTGAAAAACAAAACAAAAATTAGGGGGCTGGCAAGATAGCTTAGTAGTTAAAGGCACTTGCCACCCAGCCCAACAACATGCATTCAATCCTTAGGACCCATGGGATGGAAGGAGAGATCTAATTCTTGCAAGTTTTCCTCTGTTCTTCATCTGCATATTATGAGAAGTAAGCACTCAGGCTCACACATGCATAAATAGTTTTAAAAATATACATCTTTACTGCAGGAATAATTTTTTGTGGCCAATTGATGCAATTTTGAGAACTTTACTTCCTCTTCCAAATTTACTCAGCTGTACTAGGAATAGGTGTCAGAATTGTAGTCTGGCTCTGGCACCAGAATTTAGCCAGCACACTCCATGAAACATCAGTGTCAGAGGACCAATTAATAATCCTACTTGATCTTTTCTTTTTCAAGATTTTCATGAAGAAAATGTCTTCAGCACAAGGATTTGTCCTGATTCCACTCCAGGAAGGACAAAAGGCAGAGATATGAAATGAAGTCTAGAATGTACTCCTGTGCCTAAGGAAAGGCATCCATAGATCCAAGATATCATGGTACATCCCATGCAGCCTAGGCTGTACATTTCTTATTGTCCTTCTGGCATGGGTTGAACTAAAGTTTCAATGATTGCATCTAAGATGAGGCCCCATGGAACTTGTGCTTATTATTTTGTGTTCTGGAACTTGTTGATACATACTGCTAAAGGACATCCATAAACCTACAAGTTGTCAGCTAAAGTAAAGACATTTTGGGGTTGAGTGAGAAATCCGGTTCGAGCAAATTTAAACAGAAAAGGGGAATTTTCTGTTCATATCCCTGACAGTCTAGGGCTGAATTCAGCTTTGTCTGCATCAGTTCAACACCACCCTGCATGAGGAACTCCCTCCCAGCAGTTTAAGCGTTCTGGAGACTTCACTGATCATGTCGCTTTTTTTCCCCTTCCTGGATCAGCTAGTGTATTTATGGAACAAAGTAATATAATTAGCAAAATATAGATGACAGTGATTGATAGTACATCTCATCACATGAAATGACAGAGAGGGTGTTCCTCAGAAGAACTTAGGCCAGTTGGACTGGAGCATCCGGAATCTGTAGGCAAACAATTTGTCACGGTGTTAGGAATTTTGTTGCTATGATAAATACCTTTAAAGATGACTTAAAAGAGGAAGCATTTATTTGGGCTTATGGTTTCAGAGGTTTCCATTCATAATAGTGAGGATGCCATGGCAGAGGAGACCGGCTCAAATCGTAGCTGCCAGGAAGCAGAAGGAGAATGTTCTTTGTAGCTCTATTTCTCCTTTCCCTCTTTATTTCATCTGGGCTCCAGGCTAGAGAATGGTGCTGCCCACATTTAGGCCTGCTCTTCTCTTACTAGTTAGTACTCTCTGGAAATGACACATGCAGACGTGTTTTATTAATCTCCTAGGTGCCGCCCAATCCAAACAGGATGACAGTCAAGCTTAACCACCCTGATCTGTATGGACAGGAAGGTAAACTTGCTGTCTAATAAGGAATGCATTGGTCAATAATAAAATTGCAGTTTTGCTTCCTTGGATTCTATTATAGGCCTAATTAGAAAGTTCTGGATTCTTAGGTAATTAATTTGAGAAATGCCTCTAGTAATCTAAAATGGGTCTTGGAAAGATTCCTTTGTTCACCACTGCTTCTAAGTGGAAATGTATATTGTGGCCACATGCCACTTTTATCTCTACACGAGGAAAAGTACCATGATTTCAATACTGAGTACTAAGAAGGGACCAGGCTAGGCAATAATGAAAAGGACCAACAATCGCATTTGGGATTAAGAGTCTCAGACTGATCCCTGGAAATCCCTTAAGGTCTACATAATTATTCGCAAGGCTCACTTAACGTAAGAACTCTGATTTCTGTGTAAATCCTAGTCATATAAAACACATGCCCTGGCAGAAAGCACTAAAGGAAATGCAACCGATTTTCAAGAAAGTTAGGACCTATAATAATTATAGGTCCTGCTGATAAAGGTGTGAACGTGATCCTGTGTGAAGGTGCCACGGGGATGTTCTGACTTGAGTGACTGTAGTTGGCCTTCAAGGCTAAGAGACTGTAAGACACTATCATTTCTAGCAAATGCCTTACTCAGAGCTCTGGCCTGACAGCTGCACCGCATACAATTCAGAGGCCTAGGAGAAAAGCCCTAGGCCTTGTGTGAGCAGCCATGAAGGGTGAGCATCATTAAGCTGTTGCTCTGGGTTTTCCTCCTGCCAGCTGTGTGGATGTGGCTATTACATGGTTCTTTTTCAGTGAAGTGATCAGAATGTTGAGTTCCTGACATTTTCTTGAGGATAAAAGAGACAATCACACATTGATTTACCTCAGAAATCGCCACCCCCACAATCCTCCTTTCCTGGGAAGAGCGAGTAAGGGCTATTGTCTCTGAGGAAGCTACCCAATTCTATCACAGAAGCAGGAAAACAGCCAAGGAATAAAGGATAGGAAATAGATATGGTTGGGATGTCAGGAAAGTCTATTTGCAAATAAAAACAGTCCGTGGATTTGGCCAGGTGATTGTAGTTTTCTGGCTTTTGTTTACTGCTTAGTTCTTCTCTTCTCGTCTCGCCAGTTTAACCTTCTTATCCCTAGTCAGAGATCATTCCTAGAAACGGCTGCCCTGTGCCACTGCCAAAGGCTTCACTCATCAAGTGACAGGACTTGGATTGGACCTTTCCATAGTTAATTTAGGTTAATTGAGATAGTAGGACTGGTGTATTCAGAAGAAGAGCCATCAGAGAATGTGCTTCCTCCATTCTTTGTGGCTGTCACTGCACACACACAGAGGAATGGCCGTATAAGGACATGGGGCATTCAGGAGACAGCCTTCACCAAAAAGCAACCTGTCTTACACCTTGTTCTTGGACTCTGAGCCTCTGCAACTCTTGACATGGTGCATTTCTGTCTTTAACAGGCCCATGCTGTGGCACTTTAAGCGACTCCTGCAAATTAATGCACTTCTCCATTAGCTGTGTGGATTCTGAGGCCACCGAAATTCTTTTTTTTTTAATTTTTCTTCTTAAAAATGCTTTAAATGGAGATAAAACAAAACAGACAAATCTAGCTGTCCTGCCATAATAACAAAATCCCAAGGCTTAAATTAAATGGAAACCGTGCGGTGTGATATACTAGAAATAATTACTAAGCTATTTCTACTTGATTTCTTATATTTGCAAATACTGCCTTCCATGGAAGACAGCAAACCTGGATCTAAGTGATGCAGTCTCTTTTCTGCTAAGGGTTGTTACTTGGTCACAGAGTGATGTATGTGCTTATTTGCTTGCTTGCTTCTATTTTTCTTTTTCTTTTCTTTTAGAGGCAGGGAAACTTGGAGAAGACCAGGATGAGCAAACGTATTACAGATGACGCTAACAAGAAAGGGTTCCAACTCTAGTCCAAGTAGAGTGCTTTCTCTTTATGCTTCCTTGGTCATTTATTCAACTGGTAAATTCACAGTCTCTATGTGATGCCAGTACTGTGAGCAGGTAAGATGAATAAAGAAATGACAACAAGAAGTGAGGTTTCTACCGCCAGCGAGCTGATGTGTTAGAGCAAAGGAGAAGTTAGGCTCAGAACTCCAAATGGATAAAATCATTACAGGATATAATTAAGGCTAGGAAGAAAACTGACAGAACTAACAAGCTTGCAGGCTGCAGACAAAAGAAGAGCTGGATCTCTCCCTCACCTTCCCTTCCAGTCTCTTTACTCCACTCTAAACTCCATGGCTCGAAGCTCCCAGCATGTCTTGAGCATCTTGAATCAAGGTGTTAATATGATGTTCATCATATCAGTGCCATTCATAATGTACGGTTTACAACAATCCTAACATATTAAACTTCATAGTTCTGGGCTGGGCATTACTATATAAAGCATTTTATTTTTGTGAAAACTTTGGATTGCAGAATAGTTTGAGATTTACAGAAAGGATGCAGATACGCAGAGTCCACATGTACTCCCACACATTTTTCCTTGTTGTTAATTACTTACATTAGGGTAGTGCATGTGTTTCAAGCAATAACTATTTTTGTTATTTTTTAAATTGTTGCTTTATTATTTTCCAACACTGGGACTGTAAGTCAGTTTATCCCATATGAATATCAAATGCACTCCATGTTTCCAGGCTGCAGTAAAGTTTTTGATATACCATCGATACTGCCTTTGGGTTTTTATAGGTCAGTAATTCTCAACCTTCCTAATACTGCAACTCTTTAACACAGTTTCTCATGTTGTGGTGACCCCCAACCATAAAATTATTTTTGTTGCTGCTTCATAACTGTAATTTTGTTACTATTAGGAATCATAATGTAAATATATTTTTGGAGATAGGGATTTTCAAGGGGGTCGAGACCTACAGGTTCAGAAACACTGCTATAGATGTTTACCTAATGGTCTTTATCTGTTTCAGGATCCTCATTATGGCTTGAACATACAATGTTCCCCACGAGCTAATCTGTGGAACACTTGGTCACTAGGTAGGGACATTATACTTGGGGAAAGTTTAGGAAGTGGGACATAGTGTATGAAGCAGGTCACTTGGACTTTCTTTCAGAGATTATACCTTGTTCCCGGAGGCATTTGCTTTCTCTGCTTCTTGTTCACTAAGAGGTGACTAGAATTTAGCCATCGCGTTTTGCTTTATCAGAAGAGCAGAAGCGGTGAAGACAAGACTGACTATGAGCTGAAATTTCTGGAGGTGTGAGCCAATATAAACTTTCCTTCCCCTCTCTTGTGCTCCTGGATATTGTGCTTATACCTAATAGAAATTGCATCTAATATATCACATTTATGTTTGATTATCATATCTCCTTAGGCTTTTCTCAGTGGTGACAGTTTCTCAGATTTTCTTTGTTTCTGATGACATTGACGGTTAGGTCAGGAACATTGTAGACTATCCCTAACTGAGATTTGTCAGATGTAATGTATTTTATTCATTCTCATGGCTACCTCTTAGTGTAGATATCAATTACTCATCCATTGTATATGAAAAATTGAGGCCCAAAGACGTTAAGAAATTTTGAGAGTGATGTCAGACAGCAAACAACAGATTCAAGCCCTGGGTTAAAGACAGGACTAGCATAATGTGCCCCATGCTTACTTTGTCTCCCTGGTGTCTGTTAAATTTCAGACTTTGTAAACATTCCCACCAGGATTACCAAGGCAGTCTCTTTATTCATGTTTATAAATGGAGTGAAACGATTTGGTGATGTGATTAAGTAAGCTAATGTGCCTAATCAGGTGCTGAGCTGATTGACCCTATAATTTCGGTGGCTCTTTGTGGGTAGGACAGTTGGTTAATATAGGAAGAATAACTCTAAAGATTATTCGAGATCATTTATCACAGGTCGTGTTCCTATGACTACTTTTGAGTGCCACTTGGACTGCTTGTTAGGGATGCACTTCCCTCAAATAGGATGGCCACTTGCCCAATTTATGGATTATTTCGTATTAAAATCCAAACAATTGACAATGTTGAGCAAACCAGGATAGGTAATCACCTCATTGTGTGGCTTGTTAGGTCTGAACAATCTTCTTTTAAACCAACTATGAAGGAGATTATTCTAAAGATGACTGAGATCTACCATGTCAGGTAAGGAGATTCACTGCTGAAGAAACTGGGACCAGTTTCTGGAGGTCAGCTTTCATTTGGGTTGGGTGACTGGGTATGTTTGATTCTGTCTGAAGCTGAGGAAGAATACTAAAATACCCCAATCTCCAGACAGATAACACTAGCTAGATGATTTTTTTTATAAAAATGTTCATCGATATATCTTAATTATGTTTTCTTCCTTCCATTACTCCTCCCAGATACTTCCCACTTCTTCACCCACCCAACTTCACATTCTTTCTCTCTTCCTTTCCCCACAAAACCCCCAAATTTGACAACCGAACCAACCAACCAAACTAACTAACTAACTAAAACAAATAAGAAAAAATAAAAAATAAGCCAACAAAAGAAAAATTCCAAAAAAATGTCAGTGGTTTTATTTTCTGTTGGTTAATTGCTCCAGGGTATGGGTCCTCCCTGATAGTATGGTTGATTTACCAAGTGTCACTCCTTTGGAGAAAACTGATATTTTCTTTCCTAGCAGGTATCAATTGCGAATAACTTCTTTGTTAGTGGTTGGATTTGTGTTCACTTGCACCCTCAATCCTGAGATTTTGTCTGGCTTTACTTGTGCATGCTGACATAGCCTGTGAGTTCACATAGGTACTAGTGCCATTGTATATAGAAGACAATGTTTCCTTGGAGTCATCCATCACCTTGGACTCCTAAATTTTTCTACCTCCTTTTCTATATAGATACCTGCACTTTGAGGGATTGACTTTGATAAAGACATCGCAGATAGGGCTGAGTATTCCTGCGTCTCTCATTCTATGTACATTGTCCAGTCATGGGTCTTTGAGTTCCTTCCCATCTACCCAGAAGAAGCTTCTCTGACAAGAGTTCAGTAATGCACTGATCTATGGGAATAGCAACATGTCATTAGGAGTCATTCTATGGCTATCATGCTTCTTATTTTTTCATCAAGAAAAGTACCACTGATCTTGGCGTGTGGTGGCACACACCCATAATCCCAGAGTTTGGGAGACTGGGGTAGGAGAATTCACACAAATTGTAGGCCAGGTTAGACTACAAAAGAGAGGTCCAAGCCAGTCAGGGACTACATACTAAGATCTTGTCTCAAGACAAAATAAACATCAAAAGAGAATCTCTAATTCCCCTAAAATGTGGAATTCCACTAAAATGTTGTCAATTGGTTATCAAATCCTAAGGAGTCCAGTATTGAATACTTCATTTTTATGGGTATATATTAGTCCAAGATGGTTGTCAACATTTGAGAAATCACAAAAGAGAATTTAAAAACCACACTCCTCCAACTCCATTGGGGTATTCAAGATGAGTTGAACAGTGACTTTGGAAATGGGACCTAGGTATTCATTTTGTGTTTTGAAAATCATGCACCAAAAAGTAATATTGCCCAGTAAACATAGAATAGGAGCCATAATTTCCTACAGTCTGTCACATTTTTTAAAAGTAAATGGGAAGTACATGGATTTTAAGACATAACCCAATATTGGTGGACTTTTTAACATTTAACCTATAGTCACCATAAAGTATCAATGGTATAATTTACATAAATGTTTTTATGCTGTCTTTAAGATCTGGTATATATATTCTTTTTTTTTCTTTTGGCCCTGTGACTTAGAGACTGATATATATATATGTATATATATGTATATATGTATGTATATATATTTACTATTTATATTGATCTATATATTTTTCTCTCCCCTCCTTCCTCACTTTTCCACTTCTACCTTCTCTGGTGACCCCCATGCTCCCAATTAACTCAGGAGATCTTCTCTCTTTCCCTCTCTGTGTAGATTCATGTTTGTCTCTTTTAGGGTCCTCTTTGTTGTCTAGGTTCTCTGGGGTTGTGGACTGTAGACTGGCTTTTCTTTGCTTTATGTCAAAAAGTGTGTATGAGTGAGTACATATTATATTTGTCTTTCTGGGTCTGGGTTACCTCACTCAATGTTTTTCTCTAGATCCATCCATTTGCCTGTAGATTTCATCATGTCATTATATTTTTACCGCTGTGTAGTACTCCATTGTGTAAACGGACCACATTTTCTTTATCTATTCTTTGATTGAGGGATATCTAGGTTATTTTCAGGTTCTGGCTATTACAAATAATGCTGCTATGAACATAGTTGAGCACATGTCCTTGTGGTATGATTGTGCATCCTTTGGGTATATACCTAAAAGTGGTATTGCTGGATCTTGAAGTAGATTATATCCTAGTTTTCTGAGAAATTGCCATACTGATTTCCAAAGTGGTTGTAGAAGTTTACACTTCCACCAGCAATACAGAAGTATTCCCTTTACCCCACAACCTCTCCAGCATAAGTTGTCATCAGTGTTTTTTTTTTTTTATCTTGGCCATTCTTACAGGTGTAAGATGGAATCTCAGAGTTGTTTTGATTTGCAATTCTCTGATGACTAAGGATGTTAAACATTTCTTTAAGTGTCTTTCAGCCATTTGAGATTTGTCTTTTGAGAGTTCTCTGCTTAGGCCTGTGCCCCACTTTTTTTTTTTTTAGTTGGATTATTTGTTCTGTTGACATCAAGTTTCTTGAGTTCTTCGTATATTTTGGAGATCAGTCCTCTGTCCGATGTGGGGTTGGTGAAGATCTTTTCCCATTCTGTAGACTGCCATTTTGTCTTGTTGACTGTGTCCTTTGCTTTACAGAAGCGTCTCAGTTTCAGGAGGTCCCATTTATTAATTGTTGCTTTCAGTGTCTGCTACTGGGATTATATTTAGGAAATGGTCTCCCGTGCCAATGTGTTCAAGTGTACTTTCCCCTTTCTCTTCTATGAGGTTCAGTGTGGTTGATTTTATGTTGAGGTCTTTTATCCATTTGTACTTGAGTTTTGTGAATGGCAATAGATTTGGATCTACTTTCATTCTTCTACATGTAGATATTTAGTTATGCTAGCACCATTTGTTAAATATGCTTTTTTTTCTCCATTTTATATTTTTAGCTTCTTTGTCAAAAATCTGGTGTGCGGATTGATACCTGGGTCTTCAATTCATTTCCATTGGTCCTTTTGTCTGTTTTTATGGCAATACCTGGCTGTTTTCAGTACTGTAGCTCTGTAGTAGAACTTGTAAAGTCAGGGATTGTGATACCTCCAGAAGTTGCTTTATTGTACAAGACTATTTTAGCTATCCTGGGTTTTTTGCTTTTCCATATGAAGTTGAGTATTGTTCTTTCAAGGTTTGTGAAGAATTTTGCTTGGATTTTGATGGGCATTGCATTGAATCTGTACACTGCTTTTGGTAAGATTGCCATTTTCATTGTTAATTCTACCTACCAAAGAGCATGGGAAATCTTTCCATTTTCTAGGGTTTTCTTCAATTTCTTTCTTCAAAGATTTAAAGTTCTTGTCATACAGGCCTTTCACTTGTTTGGTTAGAGGTGCCCCTAAGATATTTTGTTATTTGTGGCTATTGTGAAGGGTGATGTTTCTCTGATTTCTTTTTTAGCCTGTTAATCATCTGTATAAAGGAGGGCTAACAATTTTTAGAGTTAATCTTTTATCCAGCTACATTAGTGAATGTGTCTATGAATTGTAGGAATTCCCTGGTATAATTTTTGGGGTCACTTATGAATTCTATCATATCATTAGCAAATAGTGAGAGTTTAACTTCTTCTTTTCCAATTTGTATCCTTTTATTCTCCTTTTGTTGTCTTATTGCTCTAGCTAGGACCTCAAGTACTATATTGAATAGATATGGAGAGAGTGGACAACCTTGTCCTGTTCCTGGTTTCAGTGGAATCACTGGGAGTTTCTCTCCATTTAGTTTGATATTGGCTGCCAGCTTGTTGTATGCCTTTATTATGTTTAGGTACATTCCTTGTATCCCTGCTCTCTCCAATACTTTCATCATGAAGGGGTGTTAAATTTTGTTGAAGACTTTTGGAACATTTAATGAGATGATCATGTGTTTTTTTTTCTTTCAGTTTGTCTATATGGTGGATTATATTGACAGATTTTCATATGCTGAAGAATCGCTGCATTTCTGGATGAAACCTACTTAGTCATAGTGGATTT
Organism: Alexandromys fortis; assembly: GCF_014885135.2. Taxonomy (NCBI): domain Eukaryota; kingdom Metazoa; phylum Chordata; class Mammalia; order Rodentia; family Cricetidae; genus Alexandromys; species Alexandromys fortis. The sequence continues at coordinate 1,951,684 of NW_026068071.1, forward strand.
TTCTGAAGTGTTCTTGGATTCAGTTTGCCAGTATTTTATTGAGTATTTTTGCATCAATGTTCATGAATGAGATTGGTCTGTAATTCTCTTTCTTAGTAATGTCTTTGTGTGGTTTGGGTAGCAGGGTAACTGTCGCCTTGTATAAAGAGTTTGGCAATGTTCCTTCTGTTTCTATTATGTGTAACAATTTGAGGAGTATTGGAATTAGTTCTTTGAAAATCTTGGTAGAATTCTGTGTCGAAACCATCTGGTTCTGGGCTTTTTTTGGTTGGGAGATTTTGATAACTTTTCTATTTCCTTAGTGGTTATAGGTCTATTTAATTTGCTTATCTGGTCTTGATTTAATTTTGGTAAGTGACATTTGTTTAAAAAAGTTTCCATTTCTTTTAAGTTTTCCTTTTTTGGTAGTGCAGCAGAAGGATGGATTCTGTTTTCATATACAATCTGTTAGCCTGGGTATTTTATAAGTTAGTTGAATCCATTTATATTAAGGGATATTAATGACCAGTGATTGCTAGTTACTGATAGTTTAGTTTTTGTTGGTGGTGTTATTATTGTATATGCTTTTTGCTTCTTTGGAATTTCCTGCTGTGAGATCATCTGTTGTCTGTGTGTTTTTGTGTGGAGCTGACTTCCCTGGGTTTGAGATTTCCTTCTAGCACTTTGTGTAGGGCTGGATTTGTGGTTAGGTATTGTTTAAATCTGGTTCTGTCATAGAATATCTTGTTTTCTCCATCTATGGTGATCGAAGTATTGTTGGCTATAGAAGTCTGGGCTGGAATCCATGGTCTCTTAATGTCTGCATAACGATTGAGATTGACCCAGGACTTTCTGGCTTTCAGAGTTTCCATTGAAAAGTCAACTGTTATTCTGATAGGTCTGCCTTTATATGTTACTTGGCCCCATTCCTTTGCAGCTCTTAATAGTCTTTCTTTATTCTGTATGTTTGGTGTTCTGATTATGTAGTGAGTGGACTTTTTTTTTTGGTCCAGTCTTTTTGGTGTTCTGTAAGCTTCTTGTACCTTCATAGGTATATCCTTCTGTAGGTTGGGAAAGTTTTCTTCTATGATTTTTGAATATATTTTTTGTGCTTTTGAGTTGGACTTCTTCTATTCCTATTATTCTTAGATTTGATCTTTTCATGGTGTCCCATATTTCCTGGATATTTTGTGTTTAGATTTTGTTAGATTTAACATTTTCTTTTACCAACGAGTCTATTTCCTCTATTGTATCTTCAATGCCTGAGACTATTTCTTCCATCTGTCGTATTCTGCTGTTTATGCTTGCATTTGTGGTTCCTGATCCTTTCCCCCATATTTTCCATTTTCAGAATTCCCCTGATTTGTGTTTTCTTTATTGTCTCTATTTTAGTTTTTGAAGTCTTGAATCGTTTCTTACAGCTGTTTGATTGCTTTTTCTTGGTTTTCTTTAAAGGATTTGTTGATTTCTTTAATTTTTTTGTTTGTCTTTTCCTCCACTTCTTCAATGAAAATTATTTTATTTTTAAGGGCCTCAAACATTTTCCCAAAACTTTTTTTAGGTTGTTTCCTTCTACTTAATCTATGTTGGGGTATTCAAGTCTTGCTGTTGTATAGCCACTAGTTTTTGGTGATGCTGTGTTTCTTTTGTGTTGTTGAGTATGTTCTTACAGTGTTTTCTACCCATCTTTTCCTCCAGTTGTTATAGTTTGTACTGCTTTTCCGTGATAAGTATTCCACATGCCAGTGGATACAAGGTTCAGATGGTTATTCTTCGTGGTAGAGTTGGAGCCACGCTTCAGGTCATGCCAGAGGTTGCTCGGCACTCCCTGAGGTCACTTGGTGCTCCCCGAGGTTTTCTGGGCTTTGCTTGCTCCCATGGAGGTCAGTTGGGATTTTCCTGCTCCCATGGAGGTTGGTCGGGTCTTGCCTGTTCCCATGGAGGGTGGTAGGCCCTTGCCTAAGATCTGGTACACATCTTACAATTATAGTAATTTTGCCAGGTCGTGGTAGCACATGCCTTTAATACCCAAACTTGGGAAAAAAGACAGGTGTCTCTCTGTCAGCCTGAAGCCGTTCTGGTCTACCAAGTGAGTTCTAGCAGAAACCCTGTCTCAAAAATCAGGAGAGGGAGAAAAACGAACAATTGTGGTATTTTTAAAATTAGTATTCTAAATTTTCACCAGAAATACTAGATCTGTATTTATAGGCATTTGTACAAATTGTTCCAAATATGTTTACAAGTACTGACTATTAATTTTTAAATTAAAACTTGGAATATAAAAATGTATCTTTTTACTGTTTCATCTTATTTTCTTAGGGTTTCAGTGTTTTATTTCCTGTTTTTTAAGGGGAGGGGTTTGAGACAGGGTTTCTCTGTGTAACAGCCCTAGCTGTCCTGGAGCTAGCTTTGTAGACCAGGCTGGCCTCATACTCACAGAGATCTGCTTGTCTCTGCCACATGAAAGAGTGCCGGGATTAACGACGGGCACCACCACTGCCTGACCCCTATTATTTATTTATTTTTTGCAAAAAATTTTAATAATTATGCCATTCTGTTTTCCTTCATGTAGTTTATCACTTGAAAACAGTGGTAATTTTCCTCAAAAAAACTCTGCTCTGGGCTGGAGAGATGGCTCAGTGGTTAAGAGTGTTTATTGCTCTCACCTGTTGGACCAACGTGGCCGTTCACAACTGTCTCTAACTTGGGTTCCAAGAGATCTGCTGCCTGATCCAGGTTCACAAACATTTACACACAATTAAATCCATAAATATTTTTTAAAATCCTACACCCTGAAAGAAATTGAAGGACAATAAGAAGTGAGATCATTGTCTCTAATCTCATTAGCATTTTTTTGCTGTTTATGTTCAAAATAACTTTTTCAGTTTATAAATCCTCAAAAAAAAAAGTGGCTCTTAACTGGTGGTTCATGATCCCCTTGGGGTCAGATATCAGACATCCTGCATATCAGATATTTACATTAAGATTAGTAACAGCAAAATTACAGTTATGAAGTAACAACGAAAATAATTTCATGGTGGGGTCACAACAACATGAGAAACTGTATTAAATTTTTGCAACATTAAGAAGGTTGAGAGCCACTGTTCAAATAGAACTCAGTAGATTTTAGGATTTCTTTTTCTGAGTTTGTTTTATAGAAACTAGCAAAGGAGTAAAATAAGCTTTGGCACTGAGGGATCAATTGAATAACTGAATAAATGTTGAAGCAGCATTTCAGAAGCAATTCATTTTTACACCAATGTCTGAAAATAATTCTTTTAAAAAAGCATCCACAGAAAGAAAGGGCTCAAACTTTCCACATATAAGAGAACTAAGTGGAACTTGGATTTATTCTGCACAGTACACAAAACCACAGAGAACCTGGATCATCAAATCGTTTTGAAATGTCTCAAACATTGAAGTAGAATGCAGAAACCTACTGCACTCATTTGAAAAAGCAAACAAAAGAATGTAGAGACTGAAATTCAGATTAAACACACTGAGCTATTGTTCAGTCCCTGGGAACCAAAGGAGAGTTAAATGAATTTTTAAAAAATCAAGAAATAATATGTGGGGGTCAGAAATGTTTCTGATGTTCTCAGACATACTTATGCTTCCAGACAACTCCATATGTATATGAATGTATTTCTCTATAGTCATGGGAGATTGGTTCCAGACCCCCATAGATGTCAAAAAAATCTGTGGATGCTCATCTCTAATATCAAATGGTGTCACATTGCATGCAGCAAAAATACATCTTCTCCTACGGTTTGGCCATCTCCGTTTTATTAAGGAATAAAAATGCTACATATATAATTGTTATATAAACTGCATTGCTTAGAGCCTAGTGACAAAAATGTCCATATGTTCTTAGTACACATGCAGTTTTTTCACTTTTTAAAACTCAGAGTTGGTCAAATTTAAAGATACTGAACCCTATAGATACTGAAGAAGGAGTTAAAAATATAAATACTATGCAAATACAAATTGAACATGAACACATGTCAGATATTTATCTAGTTCATTGATGATGAGAACCATGAGGAATTAAACTAATTTCAGGAGCATTTTGAGGAATTTGGTACTTTAGGCATTTTGATGAATAAAAGTTTTGGAAAAAGTTTTTGAAGAAAACAGTCAAAATTTATTAATATCTTTCAGAGCAATGAAATGACAGTATTCAGAATTTTCTTTTTTATCAGATAGAAATCTTTGAATTTACATTGATCCTGAATACCTGAATTCTAATTAGACATAAAACAGAAAGTCATATCATGGGTATATATACTAGATAATAAAATAGTTTTTAGGAAGGACAAGTACTACCTTGGTAAGATTTTTAACGATCTCCTGGTTCTACTTTAGCCCAAATTTGGATAATTGTTCTTAACAAAGTTTTAATTATCTACATTTTACTAATGAGGAAATTGATGCTTTCAAATGGTGAATAACATAATAAGGCTATCACAGAATTATAGAGGAAAAGTGGAACCCATGTACTTTAGATGCTTAACTTCAATCATTCCCTTATACAAGTTAAAAATCCACATTGATCTGTCCCATAACATTTTATTTGCAGGTTACTATGTACTTCATACTGCTTAAATAAAATCAAATCAGCATTTACTAGCAATACAATCAAGTACAGTATAATTATTGTTGCAAGCTGGTATCAGGTATAGTAAATTTTTGTCTGATCAGGAATTTCATTGTGTTTTATTTACTTTAATAAACATGTGTATACTAGAAGGTTGGTTCATTGTTTGCAAGGAAACCAGACTGTAAGGGGGGGGTGGATAAAGAAGGATGTAGGTAATTATGCTAAAGATAGACTCTAAAGTAAGATTTGTCTTAGGCTAAAAATGAAGGAGGGAGATTGACTTTGGCAGCAGTGACTTGAGGCTTAAGGGAAGAAAACTGAGAAAAAGCCACAAATGTTTGAATTGATTTCATTCCCACCTCTTCAATTTGATGCTGTTTGTTCAGCCTCTTTTAAAATAGACACTGAAAGTTATATGGGAACTATGTTATTAATTCCAGGGATCTGGAATACTGAATTAATTCATAATGTTGTGACTCATTGATTTTGTTTACAATGTTGTAGTACACATGTATGATTTATTTGTAATTAGTTCATGCTTAATCAAGATATTGTCTCATTCAGCAATGGATTATGTGAATTATTATAGCAAAACTTCACCATTTTGACGAATTACTCAATAGCAAAAAATTCTGAATAATACACATTTTAAATGGTATTTATGGGTTTATTTAAAAGAATATTGGTCAAGATTAGATGGTTAAGACATGAATGCGCATTAAGGGTCTTAAAGAGATTTCTGTGCCCTTGTATTGCAGGCTACTTCTCACTTTCTCTTCTATCAGGTTCAGTGTGTTCAGATTTATATTGAGGTCTTTAATCCATTTGGACTTGAGTTTTGTGCATGATGATAGATATGGATCTATTTTCATTCTTCTACAGGTTGATATTCAGTTATGACAGCACCATTGGTTAAAGATGCTTTCTTTCTTTCTTTGTATAATTTTAGCTTCTTTGTCAAAAATCAGGTGTTCATAGGTTTGTGGATTAATATCCGGGTCTTCAATTAGATTCCATTGGTCAACATCTTTGTTCTTATGCCAATACCAAGCTGTTTCCATTACTGTAGCTCTGTAATAGAGTTTGATGTCAGGAATGGTAATGTCTCCGGAAGTTCCTTTATTGTATTGGATTGTTTGTCTATCCTGGGTTTTTTATTTTTTGATATAAAGTTGATTATTGTTCTTTCAAGTTCTGTGAAGAATTTTGTTGGGAATTTGATGGGGATTGCATGAATCTATAGATTGCCTTCGGTAGAATTGCCATTTTTACGATGCTGATCCTACCAATTCAAGAGCATGGGAGATCTTTCCATTTTCTGGTATCCTCTTCAATTTCTTTCTTTAAAGACTTAAAGTTCTTGTCAAGTAGATCTTTCACTTCCTTTGTTAGTGTTACCCATAGATACTCTATACTATTTGTAGCTATCGTGAAAGATGATTTTTCTCTGATTTCCCTCTCCGCTTCTTTACCCTTTGTGTATAGGAGGGCTACTGATTTTTTAGAGTTGATCTTGTATCCTGCCACATCACTGAAGGTATTTACTTGCTTATGGAGTTCTCTGGTAGATTTTTTTGGGTCCCTTATGTACACTATCATATCATCTGCAAATAACGAAAGTTTGATTTCTTCCTTTCCAATTCGAATTCCCTTGATCTCCTTATGTTGTCTTATTGCTATTGCTAGAACTTCAAGCACTATGTTGGATGATTTTTTTTTATTTTTAAGTTTTCTTGGATTCAGTTTGTCAGTATTTTATAGAGGATTTTTGCATCGATGCTCATGAGTGAGATTTGTCTGTAATTTTCTTTCTTGGTTGAGTCTTTGTGTGGTTTTGGTTTCAGGGTAACTGTAGCTTTATAAAAAGAGTCTGGCAATGACTTCCTACGTACAACCCCAGTAGCACAGACAATAAGAGGAACAATGAATAAATGGGACCTCCTAAAACAGAGAAGCTTCTGTAAAACAAAGGACACACATTAAGACAAAAAGGCAACCTACTGAATGGGAGAAGATCTTCACCAACCCCACATCAGACAAAGGTCTGATCTCCAAAATATATAAAGAACTCAAGAAACTTGACATTAAAATTCTAAATGACCCAATTAAAAAATGGGGTACTGAACTGAACAGAGAATTCTCAACAGAAGAATTTCAAATTGCCAAAATATACTTAAGGACATGTTCAAATTCCTTAGCTGTCAGGGAAATGCAAATCAAAACAACTTTGATATAATCATCTTACACCTGTCAGAATGGCTAAAATAAAAAACACCAATGGTAGCCTATGCTGGAGAGGATGTAGAGTAATGGGAATACTCATCCATTGCTGGTGGGAATGCAAACTTGTGCAACCACTTTGGAAATCAGTATGGTGGTTTCTCAGAAAATTGGGAGTCAACCTACGTCTTTGGAATATACCCAAGAGATGCCCAATCATACTTCAAAAACATTTTTTCATAGCAGCATTATTTGTAATAGCCAGAACCTGGAAACAACCTAGGTGCCCCTCAATGGAAGAATGGATAATTAAAGTGTGGCCCATCTACACATTAGAGTACTACTCAGTGGTAAAAATACAATGACATCTTGAATTCTGTATGCAAATGGATGGAAGTTGAAAACACTATCCTGAGTGAGATAATCCAGACCCCAAAATATGAATATGTATGTACTCATTAGTGGATTCTAGCCATAAACAAAGGACATTGAGCCTATAGTTCGTGATCCTAGAGAAGCTAAATAATAAAGTGAACCCAAAGAAAAACATATATAGATCCTCCTGGAAATTAGAAGCAGACAAGATTGCCAGGCAAAAGTTGGGAGCATGGGGGTGGGGTGGGGGGGAGAGAAGGGGAGAGAGAAAGGAGAAGGGGAGGTTTGGGGAGAGCTTGGGGGAGTAGAATGGTTGAGATGGAGGAAGGACGAATATGGGAGCAGGGAAGGAGATAGATATCGTAATTGAGGGAGCCATTTTAGGGTTGGCAAGAAACCCTGGGCAATGCAGGAGAGGGTGCCTGAACTGGACTTGTCCTGTAATTAGGCTGATGACTATCTTGAATATCCCCATAGGACCTTTATCCAGTGATGAATGGAGATAGAGAGAGAGAGAGAGACCCACATTGGAGCAGTGGACTGAGCTCCCAAGGTCCAGATGAAGAGCAGAAAAAGGGAGAATATGACCAAGGATGTCAGGGCCACGAGGGGTTGGTTCACCCACTGAGACAGTGTGCCTGAGCTAATGGGAGCTCACCAACTCCAGCTGGACTGGGACTGAACGAGCATGGGATCAAACTGGACCCTCTGAATGTGGCTGACAATTGGGGCAGACTGAGAAGTCAATGATAATGGCACTGGGATTTGTCTCTGTTGCATGTACTGGCTTTTAGGGATCCCATTCTATTTGGATGCATACCTTCCTAGGCCTGGATGGAGCGGGGAAGACCTTGAACTTCCCACAGGGCAAGATATCATGCCCTCTCTTAGGACTGGAGGGGTAGAGGGAGGGTGAGTGGGGGGAGCAGGATGCAAGTGGGAGGAGGGGGGGAGGAAGTAGAAATTTTGATTAGTATTATTTATAAAGTAATAAAACAGAGATTTCTGTTTATTGTTTAAAATAAAACAAGATAAGAAATAATCAACTTACACTTCAGACCCTTATAGACTAGCCTGGACTAGACTTAGCTTCCTGCCATAAATATTTTTTTAAAAAATTGCATAAAGTATATGAAGTACTGGTTTATAAGAAACTGATATCAGACAATTTAAGACAGTGATCCTTGAGACATGGGAAATGACTTGTGGAAGCACTGTGATTTCTCAAGCTTACTGTTTGGATAGAGTTTCCAGGCCACCATACAGGAAAGAGAATCAAGTTAGAGCCCAATAAGCTGTTTGGATTCAGAGAGTTGTGCTGACAATCCTGAGAGAGAAGAACACTTCCCAGAAAAAGAACACTGGAGAGCTGTAGAATATTTGGTAAAATATTAATCGGAGTGCACTAGAGGAAACTACCCAGGACCAGAGGAAGAATTATCTGGAAAGGTACAAAAATAGTATACAGCACTTCCACAAAGATGGAAGTTGGACCTGTTTACACCATGAAAGCCTGGAAAACCTCACACTCATAGAGTGTTGGATATAATATTCAATATTCAGGAAGGGGCTTGCCTCAGTGGTGGTCTATAGTTATTCCTAAATTAAATAAAGGTCTGGTCCTGCCTAATAGACCTTAATCCCAAGACGAAAAGATTGAAACATTAAGCAGAAACATGGACCATACAGGAAGGCTTCATTAAAACACCTGGAGAGCAAAGCTATCAAATGTGTGCCAAGAATAGACTGCTGAGAAACAATGACAGAGTAGGTACTGTGGAATAAAGATCAGTGAATGAGAAAATATAATGTATACAAAAATAAAATATGGAGGAAATTTTCAGTGAACAAAATGTCAGTGATCTGGATTAATATGTGTAGCCTAACCTGTGTGTAATTGGAGTTCCTGAAAAGGGTAGATTAAAGGGGAAATGTTTCAGTAAAAATGGCCAAAAATATTTCTAATTTTTATAAAACAGTAATTATACATACATATCCAAGTAGCTAGTATATTCAAAGTATAAGAAGCATGAAAACAATGACACTCGGATCTGCCGTCTATATCTATCATAGAGAAATTCATGAATGCTTCTAGAGAAATTGAGACATACAAAGGAAAAAAAAAAACTAAAGATGAGGGATCGCTTACTTGGAACAATGTGAGCAATAAAGTAATAGATTTTCAATCTGTAAAGGACTAAGGAAACAAAGAATTTGTCAACTTTGGATTCTATACCCAATGATAATTTTAAAAATAATTTTTCAAAATTACAAAATCTAAAAAAACTTATCACCAGCTCCCTCACACCATAATAAAAGTTAAAATCTTTCAGGCAAAAGGAAGTTTATACCAATTTGAATAATAAATACACTAAGGAAAATGCCATTGGAAATTTTTACTATCTGAATAAATATATTTTTTTACTATTTATGTATCTTTGTTTTGTTTTTATTGCTTTCAAGACAGGGTTTCTCTGTGTATCTCTGACTGTCCTGGAACTCACTCTGTAGACCAGGCTGGCCCCAAACTCACAGTGATCCACCTGCCTCTGCCTCCCTGAGTGCTGGGATTAAAGGCGTGCGCCACCACCATCCAGCTCTATTTATATAACTTTAGCGATCATTGAATATTTAGACAAAAATAGTTACAATGTCAAGTGTGTATTTCAGGAAAAATAAACGAATCACATTGTTAGTTCAAGGGGTTCAAGGGAAGAAATAGAAATGTACTAATGGAAATTTTATATGCTATACAAGTGTTGAAATAGGAGCGGCGGGGCTGCGTCCCCAACACCCCTGCCGCTTGGCTAGCTTATGCCCGAAATGACAACACACAAACTGTGTTCATTTAAGAACTGCTTGGCCCATGAACTCTAGCCCTTACAGGCTAATTCTCGCACCTGGACTAGCCCATTTCTAATGATGTTTGTAAGCACCCCAAGGTGCGCTTACTGGGAAGATTCTAGTCTCAGTCCATCATGCGTCTACCCAGGAGAGCTGAGCATGGCGTCCCTCTGGAAGCAGAGCAGAGTCTGACCTCACTTCCTCTTCCGCCCAGCATCCTATCCTGTTTATTCCGCCGACCTATCTTTTAACCTATCAGGGCCAGCAGTTTCTTTATTGCTCAGCCAATGAAATCAACAGATTGATATATGACACTCCCACATCACTTCCCCTTTTTCTGTTTAAACAAAAAAAAGAAGGCTTTAACTTAACATAGCAAAATTACATATAACAACAGTTATCAAGTAAAAATTACAATAATCTATATCATAACTAAGGAAGTTACTAAACCTTGAACTCACAGAGATCTGTTTGTCTCTGCCTTCTAGGCACTGGGATTAAAGGCGTGTGCTACCACACCTTGAAGTCACAGAGGTCAATCTCCTTCTGCCTCCCAAGCCTTGGGATTAAAGGCGTGTTCTACCACACACAACTTCTCTTTTTCTTACTGTTTTTTTTTACCTTAAGAATTTTAACTTTTAGTCTGCATACATTTTTAACACTGTAAATCATTTAAAATTTTCTTTGTCTTTGAATCTCTTTACTGTATATCTCTCTTTTCTGACCACACGAGCCTTTAAATTACTGAGCAATATGAGTAGGATTAAAGCCGTGGCTTTTCCAGCTAGATCCAGTCCAATCCTTAGTTTTCCAGCCTCATGGCGGAGATACAGGCTGTAGCCATGTTTATAGCCACAATTCTATGGCGTTTCAAGGTCCCTGCCAGCCAGCGAGCTTCAGCAGCCTGTGCTTACAAACCATACGAACCGCCTGCGTAAAAGAGTCAGAGTTTGCCGTGGCAGGACAGCCCAGAAAGCCGGCATTTTTAAACGGCACAGCTTTTTTTTCCTACTACAGCTGAAAATCGAAAAGCATGCATTCAGCTTTTCGTCAACACCTTTTAAGTGTTTTGTGGCAGGACCTCTTAATGAGCTGCAGGGTTTTGCAGCTGAAGCTGAGTCAGGAAGCCTCTCTTAGATGAGAGTGCTTGCTTGCTTCTAACAAGCAGAGGAGACCCGAGAAACTGCTGCTACCAAGAAAACATGCTTTACTCTTTCCCAAGCTTTTTCAGGCTTTTTGTGGATTCAGTTAGCCACACGTCTGGGCGCCATCTGTTGAAATAGGGGCGGCTGGGCTGTGTCCCCAACACCCCGGCCACTTGGCTAGCTCATGCCCGAAATAACAACACACAAACTGTGTTCATTTAAGAACTGCTTGGCCCATGAACTCTAGCCCTTACAGGCTAATTCTCGCACCTGGACTAGCCCATTTCTAATGATGTGTGTAAGCACCCCAAGGTGCGCTTACTGGGAAGATTCTAGTCTAAGTCCATCGTGGGTTGCAGCTGCCTGGGAGAGCAGAGCATGGCGGCTGTCCGGTCCCTCTGGAAGCAGAGCAGAGTCTGACCTCACTTCCTCTTCTGCCCAGCATCCTATCCTGTTTATTCCACCGACCTATCTTTTAACCTATCAGGGCCAGCAGTTTCTTTATTGCTCAGCCAATGAAATCAACAGATTGATATATGACACTCCCACATCATACAAGAAAGAAATGGTTTATGTCCTAGATTAGAAGGGTAGCAAATGCACCATACAAATCTTAAAACAAAGTATTTTAGTTAATATACAAATTAAAGATATCAAAATCACAACAAACAACCAAAAAGCTGGTAAAAGGGAAAAAAAAGTAAAGACTAAAAGCAGCAAATAGAAAGCAAATAGCAAGATGATATGTTTTAACAAAATCACCCTAGTAATTAATTATATTCAACATAAGTGGTCTTAAATGGTGTAATTAAAAAGCAGGAACTAAATATTTCATTTTATTTTTTAATTATGTATCTCTGTGTGTACCTCAGCATGGATATATACATGTGAGTAAAGTTATCTACAGAGGTGAGAGAGCAAAGTATCAGATACCCTGATGCTGGAGTTATAGGGAGTTATGCTACATACACTACAGATCCAGGGATAGATCTCAGTAGAGGCAGTGAGGGAATGAGGAAATGACAGACACAGGAAAGCTGGGGTGGGGTAGACTGGGTTCTGGGATGAAGAAAGTGCAGCACCTGTAAGATCAGTGTGTTTATTATAAACAGTTGAGCAGAAAGGTAGGGTTGTTGCATACATATAAACAAGGAAGCAGGGCTATTACATACAGCTTAACAAGGATCCAGGGTTATTGTATACAGATGAACAAGAAGGCAAGTTTAGCTAATCTCAACAGGAGCTGTCTCTGTAGGCTAGCAGTCTTCAGGCTGTAAATATTCAGGGGGAGAAAGCTACGTAGACATTTTTGCACACACAGTCAACATTCGCACTCAGAGCAGAGGAAAGCTTTACCATTCATCCACGCTTCACCCTTTAGGGGAGGGGAGGTTTTACCATTTCCCCATGGGGCTGAGACTAGGGTACTTGACTTGGCTGGTTCATGTTAACAATAAACATATCCACTCAGGACTTTACTCACTCAGGGCTTCCTCTGCTCCTCACAGAGTTGTGAGCCACTGACAGGGTTCCTGGGAGCCAAATGCAGATCTTCTGCAAGAGCAGTATATGCTCCCCAAAGTAGAAATTTACTATTTTATATTTACCCACATATCTATTGATGTATACTCACAAAAGCATCAAAGATTGGTAGAGTAAATATAAATGCACAATTCAGCTACATGTTCCCTGGAATCTGAAGGTATTAAGGAGTATCACATTGAATGGATAAAAAAATAAAACCACTCAGAAAGCTGGAGTGTTTACCTTCATCTCAAGACAAAATAGATTTCTTGGCAGAGTATTACCAGGGAAAGACATGTCCTTTGTAGTAAACAGAGTACTAAGATGACCTCAAAAATAACTTCTCTTAGTATCAAAGCATAAGTAACCCCTCACTGAATCCTGGGTGATTAAAAAAAGTCTATAACGGGCAGAATTTGGATAAATTTAGACTTGCATCGAACAGTGTGACATTGAAACATTTAACAGAACATTAAATACTGTTGGGTTTGTTAGTACCAAATTCTTTGTTTTGAAAATGGTCACGCGGTTACATTCATAAGAGATACCTGCTCTATTCTTTAGGGCAGAGGGCTGTGATGCCAGTCTCAGTCCAAAATATGCAAGAGAGGAAAGGGAGAGTTGGGGGAGAGACCAAATATTAGCAAGGGATGGATTTGGGCATATGGCATTTTATTTTACCATTCCTGTAACATTTCTGAAATTTGGAAAGTCAAAATAAAATCCCAAGAGAAAAATGTCATGTTTATCTTAAAAAATTGAAAATGACATCTTCAGCGGAAGTAAATGCTGGCTAATTGGGCGAAGGGAAGTGTTTGAAGCCCCGGCTGACTGCTTAGATAATCCAATAGGACTATAGCCAGCTTGGAGAGAAGAGTAGAGGATTAAAAAAAATAAGGAGGGCGAGTCTTCTTATGTCTGACTGTAATTATTCTTTATCTTTCCTTCATTGTGGTTTCTATCTACTGAAAAACCCAAACTCTGCTTGAATTTCAGTGACTTTTTGCTTATGAATGTTAGAATCTAGCGACTGATCCTAAAATCTTGGCTGTTTCTCCAAGGGAAGACACTAAATTAGTTGGTTTAAATTTTCTATTACCCCAAAGAACATTTTAGACCCAAAGTTTCTTGAACCCACTCATAGAAAGTTTCTGTGCCTGGGTTCTGAGTCCAGAAATCTCTGTTTTCCTAAAGCTCTCCCATAGAAGCTCTTAACTCCGTCCTTTCCACCAAGTCAGAATTTCCACAGAAGATATA